>NC_058031.1:26601078-26800543 GCF_019176455.1 Solea senegalensis
AATGTCTTGTTATCAGGAGGGAACTAATAAAATCCGTGCATGTGTGTGTGTGTATTGGCCAATATCAACAATGTGTGTGTATGTGTGTCAATGTCTATTACGTAATGTGTGTGTGTGTGTGTGTGTGTGTGTGTGTGTGTGTGTGTGTGTGTGTGTGTGTGTGTGTGTGTGTGTGTGTGTTGCTGACGTTGTCTTGTCCTCTGACTGGTCTTTTCTCCGTCCTCCCACACATCGACGCCTCCTGTGGGTCAGACATGTGGCTGCTGACCTGCTGCTTTGATAATTGCTCATCAGTCTTGTGAAATTTGGGTCAATCAAATGTGGACGCGACAGCTGTCAATCACAGCCACAAGCACGGAGAGTGATGCAAGATGTCAAGGTTACTTTCCAGGAGTAGAGGACAAGCACAGTGTCCTTCCTGTTGTTCTTCTTTTCTTTCATCAGGTACATCTGAAACATGTGTGTCATCATTTCATTTAATAATATGATTCAAGTTAATCAAGGAAAAGTTCATAAAGCTATTGTTACATCAGTCAACACAGTAATAACTGTTAATCAGGGCAGTAAATAAGCTTCACTTAAGTATAATTAAGCATTTATTAACCTTTATTAATGCTCCTCAATGACTTATACACTAATACATAATAACGCTGAATAGAATGAATCATGTAATGACGCTCCAAACACAGAGACACTAAACATTTGTTTCCCACAAAAAACATGAATGAATAAATGCTTAGTTGTAGTTAAGTAATGCTTATTCTGTACTTCCATGCATTTATGAAGTCATAGTTATGGGATGTGTGACAATAAAGGTCACAGAGCGCATTAATAAAGGTAAAGTAGTGCTAAATTATAATTATTATTTAGTGTCATTATACGTGAATGAAGTGTCAATGAAGGGAAACTAATTTTCCACTTTACACAGAAACATTTAATGACTGTGAACTAAAGGAAAGACGTCGACTTAAAGTTACCTAAACCTTTCATTTACTTTCAGTAATTACAGTAGCTTTATAGACCCTTAAATAATATATGAATTAATAACTTTACTATTCAGAATAACGGCGAGTAAAAGCATTAATTAGCTTTAAGTAAATGCTCATCACAGGATTAAGTTATGTTCATGAATGTACCCTTATTGTAAAAACAAACACAATCAGATTATATTTTACAGTGTGTACATTATAATAATTAGATATTATTTTAATATTCATTTAATTATTTTCAAAAGGCAATAAATGACTACATATGTATATATACAGTATATGTGTGTGTGTATATATATATATATATATATACACACGTGTATATATATACACGTGTATATATATATACGTGTGTGTATATGTATTTATACATATACACACACGTATATATACACACGTGTGTATATATACGTGTGTGTATATGTATTTATACATATATATACACGTATATATGTAGATATACCTGTATATATATACACGTATATCTACATATATATACACGTATATATGTAGATATACCTGTATATATATACGTGTGTGTATATGTATTTATACATATATACACGTGTATATATATGTGTGTGTATGTATTTATACATATATACATGTGTATATATGTATTTATACATATATACATGTGTATATATATATACACGTATATCTACATATATACGTGTATATATACACGTATATATGTAGCTATACGTGTGTGTATGTATTTATACATATATACATGTGTATATATATACACGTATATCTACATATATATGTGTATATATATATATACACGTATATATGTAGATATACGTGTATATATATACGTGTGTGTATGTATTTATACATATATACATGTGTATATATATATATACACGTATTTATACATATATACGTGTATATATATATACACGTATATATGTAGATATACGCGTATATATATATACACGTATATATGTAGATATACGCGTATATATATATACACGTATATATGTAGATACACGTGTATATATATATACACGTGTATATATGTATAAATACGTGTATATATATATACACGTATATCTACATATAAATACGTGTATATATATATATATATATATATACACGTATTTATATGTAGATATACGTGTATATATATATATATATACACGTGTTATATGTAGATATCGATGTGTATATATATATATATATATACCGATGTTATATGTAGATATACTGGCGTATATATATATACGCGTATATATAATAGAGTACATTATATATATATACTGCGATGTATATAGTATATAATATATATACATATATATATAAATACGATAACTATATATATATATATACGTATATGTAGATATACGTGTATATATATATACACGTATTTATATGTAGATATACGTGTATATATATACACATGTATATATGTATAAATACGTGTATATATATAAATATACACGTATATATATCTATCAAATATCTCTTTTCGTGTTGTCCATTTCCAAATAAAAAATGCAGTTCGATCATGAGCCTGAAGTCAATGACTCAGCATGTTCTGACGTCTTGTCGCATCAGTTGTATAGAAGGCAACATGATACAGGCACTGGTGTTTCAAAAGTGACACTATGTAGAAAAAGAAAAGAGCAGGAAGTGACTCCATCATTTTATCACAAACAATCAGACCCTTCTCTATGAAAGACACAAAAACAACAGCAGAAACCTTCAGGCTTATCTGTGTGTGTGTTTCTTTTTTACTTCCATGGCAGTACAGACAAATATAACTTGCCTTTCCACTGGTCAGGTCCATCCACAGTAGTCAAACATATGTAAATGAAGGGCTTGCTGCATAAATACACATCACGAGTGCATACTTAAAGCTGCATAATGAAGATGGGTTTCAACATGTCAGGTCAGCTTCCACAGAGAGCTCAACCAAAAAAACAAAAAGACATACACCTACACGTTTTCCGATGGAGTGGCCCTTCAGAGAGTGCTCGTGGCGGCGGAAGATGAGCAACACAAGTTCATCATTTTACTTTGGTGAAAGTTGTGGGGAGAAAACTATGTGATAAAAATAACCATAAAAGCCATACAATTTTCAACAGCTCCAGCAAATTTACATTCAGTTGTGTCCTCCACAGTTCACGGCTTAAGGCGATACATATATGCACATTCTGAGACCCAAGGGAAACTAACCTTACTGGACATATAAAAATAAAATAAAAAAGATTCAAACTTCATGAACATCACTTTCCACGACATTATTTACATTAAATAATAACATTATAAATGTTTTCCTCCATGATTCAGGGCTCCCTTGTGTCTTTGACAGGACATACAGTGTGTTATGTTACAGCCTCATACTCTCAGTAAGTTCATGCACAGTGACTTTCTCAATAACTGGGCTCATCCATGTCGTCGTCGCTCCAGTCAGGCGGCGCGTCTGTCCCAAAGTATCGATCGCCAAAGTTTCCTGCGTGGATGAAAAAAAATCATCATTACAAGTGTGTAAAAATGTGTGATTGTTATCCTTCTGCTAATAATTTCACAAGACCTGCACCTTTAACAGTGTAGTAGAAAATGAAGACCTAGTTTGACCTGATCACCCTAACAGACCACTTCGGTCAGAATGGGAGGCGGAGCCTTCAGTTACCAGGCTCCTCCTCTCCTGTGGAACCAGCTCCCAATGACAGTGTATTTAAAGAGGCCATAGCCCGGAAGTGCAAATGAACGCTGTGTGTGTGTGTGTGTATCTGCGTCATGACCTCGTCTATGAAGCCCTAAACGTCCACAACAATCAGTTCATCCACTGCTGAGAGCGCAGGGTTTCATTGTTTTCCTGAACTCTACGAAGCGGAACGGCACTTCTGTTGACTAGTTACGTCACTGGTGAATTTCACCACTGCTCTGTTTGCGCTAGACATCGAACCTCTGGCTGAGGCAATTAGGACAAACCCTGACAAACGTGGCCTATGATAAACAGTACAAGATTACACTGCATGCTGATGACGGTTTGATGTTTGTGGGCTTTTCTCTGGGCACTCTGGTTTCCTCTCACAGAGGAAAAACATGCAGCGGTTAGTTGCACAAGAGGTTGTTTGTCTCTGTCGACCATGTCCAGGGTGTGACCCCCCCGTCAGCTGATATTTAGGGCTGAAGGATTTTCAATAAATAACTAATTGCCATTATTTTGACAGGAATTACAATTGCGATGTCAAAGGCAACGGCGATTTTTTACATCATTCTTGTCATTTTCGTTCAAAAAACACATTTCAAATGATCACTGTGTGATATTTGTGCACGTCTGTGAGAAACTGTAGAATGACATGTTTATAGGGCAAAGACAATCATTCATCTAAAAGGACATTTGACAAATATTGCACAATTTGAAAACTGCAGTAGGCCATATTGAGATTTCGTTAAAATGTCAATGAATTGTTCAGCTGTACTGATATTGTATTGTAATTACTGGAGGCTACTGTAATTGATAATGTATTTATTACCAGATCTCTAGTCTAATGTCACATGTCTCAGTGCTACCCACCGATGCCAGGTATGATGTGGAAGAGATCGTTGACCTTCTTGTCAACGGCTGTGGTGATGATTTTGACTTGTGGAAATGCATAAGCCACAGAGTGAACTCCCATTTCTGCCATCAGCAGAGACACCAGCAGGATTTTCTCCTCCTGAACGTCATGATCCTGAAAACAAAAACACGCCTGTGCATTAAGAGTTGTGTGATGCGATTTAATGCAGAGGGAATTAGATTTGTGTGTGTGTGTGTGTGTGTGTGTGGGGGGGTTACACACCAGCAGCACTCGTACGGCCATCATGGCAGCAGCTCCAGTGGACACGGTGCAGTCCATCAGAATCACGTGATCCTCGCTGATGTCTTTAGGCAGACGAAGGTAATGAAGCTGACGAGTTAAAAAAGGATGTGGTGACATACATGACCAGCACCTATATCCTGTCACTATATTCTCTGTGGGTGGCATTGAGCAGAAAACCCACCCACACAACCTGACAGTTTCCATAAAAGGACATGCAGATGATTCGAAGATAAAAGACAGGATAAATGCCAAACTTAAACACTATGAATCATTCAATATAGTTACATTTAAAAAGATTGTTCAGGTTTTTGTCACTATATGAGCCACTGACTCCAGGTTAAATATATTTTAGCTAAAGGCTCACGTTATCAAAGTCTACAGTAGCTTAAGAACATGTTAGCTGCTTTACAGCTCACTCTCCTGCACCAAAGTCCATCAAGAAAATGACATTTTACCTCAAAGGGGCAAAAGGATTTGCTGATCATCTGGTTTGAGTTTGAGTCACTTGGGTAAATCTGAATAAAGGATTTCAAACACCACAGTCACAAAGGAACACACTGTAATGTGGTGAACTAGGCAGCAGTGGATCAACAGCTCCTGTGTGCTGTGAGGTCAAACTGCTGCTTTTATGGACTTTGGTTTGGGATGTGAGAATTTACAAACGTCTGATTTTGCCTTCTGGCTAAAATCCGTATTTCTTTGTGTCCCCACTAGCAGCCATGTTTTCTCTGAGAGTGTCTTCTGCTGGCTCTCAGTGAAGTCCACATACACAGCACAGTCCCCACTGTCTGTATCAGCACCAACACATGAAGTCATTCTCTGTACCTCTGGTTCTCCCGTGTCCTGGTTGGTCTGGATGAGGATCTTGCCAATTCGGACGTCTTTGCACACGGCCCTCAGAGCTGGCTCCATGGTCTCCCCAGCTCGCAGGATGGACACGCCCGTGATCTGGAGGACATCACAGCGGCGACAGAAATATTAAACAGAGGTTAATTGCAGAAAACAAACTCCTCTGAAAAATGGAGGTAAATGAAGTTCACTCACCCTCTTGCCATGGAAAGCCCTGCCTTCATAATCCTCTCCTTGGGGGGTCTGGACTACGTGGACCTGAGACCATATAAAAATGAAAACACTGTAAGCACAGTGCTGCGCTACAGAACAGCATTGTGTGTGACAAGTTGTTAGTTTTAGGGATGAGTTCCTGTTTGCACACTCTGTCTTTATGATATTGGTCTCTGCTTTACGATATAGAAAACGCCTGGAGCTTCTGCTGGAGCACCAGCAGTAAATCTGATGCCCTGAGCTTTATCATGGTCACTCACGACTGTCGCTTGTGATCGTTACAATATTAGCAGAACTACATGAAGACAATTTCAACAAATGAGATAAAAAAGTGTTTCAAAAACAAGAGACACACAGACCCTTCCTTTACAACCACAATGGATAAATGAATGAGTGAAATTCTAGTGTGTAGCTTTTACATAAAAAACAAATGTCTAGTTCTAATGTTAGAGTGCATTATATTTCTCTCTGTCTCTCTTTGTTTGATGTGCAGACAGATGACTGAAGTTGACTGAAAACACAAGGAAAGAGCACAAGAAAAGTCTCAGAAGTGACTTCTAGTGCTCCAATTACCCAGTCGTTCAGCAGTTTGTCTCCGCCCACCCCTGCACTGCTGCATTATACACACAAACACTCCCTCAGTCAGGTCTGATAGTATTGCATGAGAAAGCACAAAACACGATGTTGTGCGTTGTGATCTACTGGTATTGTTAACAATGACGTCACTCCCAGTTCCCAGTTTGTTTAACAGTGTATGTCAGTGTAAAGTCAGCACCTGTGACGGGAGGAAGGAGAGCGCTCGCTCGATCAGCAGACGCATCAACCTCTTGGAGTAGAAGATGAACTCATCCCGGCTCGTTTCCTTATTCCTTAACATTGAAAAAAAAAGACAATATCTAGTGGCAGCTGCACATGTTGTGCTGGCAACAGATGTAAACAAATATGTCCGACACATTGGCTTTTTTACCTGATGATGGTGTGCATCCCCTTGACCTGGGGCGTGCTCTCCAGAACACTGAGGGTTTGGGGGAGGGGTTGGGCCTGGTGTGCAGATGCCAGGGCTGCCCTGTAACCATAGCAATGGCAAATCAAGCGGGGGTGAGTACAAGCTCAAATAACATGCATGTGTACAGTATGTGCAAGTTCACAAGTGCACACACACACATACTGTATGTGAAGAAAAACACACACACACACATATATTTTTCAGTAGTAGTTTGAGATAGGGTTGCACAATATATTGTTGAATCACTGCAATGTTAGTTTTTATTAATCCCCTTAGGGAAAGTATTCCTCTGCATTTTGACCCATCCTAGAATTAGGAGCAGTGGGCTGCCACACTGAGTGGCGCCCGGGGAGCATTGGGGGTTGGGTACCTTGCTCAGGGGTACCCCAGCCCTTTTTGGCCGGGTGGGGATTTGAACCGGCGACCCTCCGGTTACAAGTCAAGTTCCCTTTCCCCTTGGCCACAGGCTGCCAATGTGTGCAGCTGAATATCCCTCTAGCCTCCAGTTAGCATTAGCTTGTCCATTGATATGTACACGTTATTGACTGAGTAAACACAGTCAATAACGTGATGAGAGCGCGATGGTCCTGCCCCGGATGCAGCTGTGACCTACTACGGTTAAGGTAGGCTAAATAAGCGGTGGTCACAGTCCAGCCCTGAAGCAGCAGCAGACCAGCTGTAGTGGTTTTGCAGTGGCAGGCTGTGTATGTAGAGGAAACGCTGCAGATCAATGTCATCAGCCAATATTGATTGTATCAGCGTTTCCTCGTTGACAGTCATTGACTGAATTTCTTCTCTTTTTCTTCAACATGTTTTTCATAACTATATGAACCCTGAACACAGAAAGGTTTTGCAAAACATTGCACTGTCCACTATTGTGCAGCCCTAGCTGGAGACGATGATGAACGTGTGAAACCACTTTCACCGAACAAAACTGCAAAGCACACAGTTCTGTGTGGAACACGGCAATGGAAACTGCAGAGTGCAATAATGACGGAAGATGATGAATCAAGCTTAGAAAAAAATCACACGAAGGCTAACAAATAAAAAAATCTAGACAGTTATTTTCCATGGCTACTTAATAACAAATGAAGACCCCAGTATTCCACACATGTTGTAATGTGGTTATCCCAGCTCTCCACTGGGCTCTAGAGAGAAACACACTATTAGAAAGAGTGATGCAGCCGTGTTGACACCTCAGGTGCCCACCATGTCACTGCCTTCACATGTTAGCCAGATGCAAAGAAAGCGGAAATAAAAAACGTAGCAAGTCTGCTCACATATCCCAGCGAAGTTTCCTCTTCGATGAAAACGCAACAACGATCAAAACAGACACAGAGACACGACGCACAACGGAAAACAGGAGGAAAAATGAGAAAGAGACACAATGTCAGGTGGATGAAGGGATGAGGGACACAGTGACAAGTGTGACTTGTGAGAATTTCAAATGTTCCAAATCCACTGCCATGTTTAATTGAAATAACTGAACAAGTGGGTGTAAAAAGGTGTCTGGACCAGAGTTTGGTATCTAGTGCACGTGCATCCAAATGTGTGTACGCGTGGGAGGTGCACGCACCAACATGTGGCTGTCACTCTTTCACCATGAAGAACAGAAGAGGTTCAGCTCACAGGCCCCAGCATATCCTGTGTCTAAAGACAGACATCAAGCTCACTTCCTCCCTCTCTCTCTCTCTCTCTGTCTCAGTCTCACATATTGTGGCTGACATTCAATGGAAAAACTCAGCGCTTTGTAGTTGGGTATTGGAAACTTTGTCTGTGGCTGAGGTATGTGATAGTCAACAATAGCTGTAGCCAGAGCTTCCTCTCTCACACTTTCTGTTACAGCCTCTCTCACGTTCGTCTTATGACAGGAGAGGTCAGCGGCTTGACTCGCTGCTGTATTTTTAGACACAGAAGCCAGGAAGAGTGTGAGTTGTCATTTGTCTACAAAGGTATAAAGAGGGAAAACCAACGTCTTTACATGAAATGCTGGCTGCCCCACTTTAAACAACATAGTGCGACCTCACCTCGGTTCATGTGGTGTATTTAAATTTATTCCACAATACTCTTTATGCTCCTTAAGGAGCTGCGTTTGATTTGCAGACGTGGCACAAGAGCGCCACCTGCTGATGTGCCATGGCAGCCAGCAGATCAGTGGAAAGTTTGGTTTTGCGAGCCTCCGTCTCTCCCCCTGCAAGTAAGAAGCCAGAGTGGTGGAGGGGAAGTGGGCAGAAGGTGGAGGAAGAGAAGGATAGACAGGATAAAGGCTACTCTACCTGACGCTGAGCTCGCGCTGTGAGCCACGGAGGAATTCGCAGTGGGGTTGGGGTAGAGAGTGAGACAATAGGGCATCAACAGCATGTTTGTTACTGTGTGTGTGTGTGTGTGTGTGTGTAAGAGAGAGAGCGTGTAAACAGTGGAGGAAACAAACTGAAGAGCAGTGTAGCACAACACACACTGGCCAAAAACTATTCAGCTTTTAGTGACAATTAGTGGCAGCATTAAATCCAAAAGTACCGAATCAACACTAAGAGTCATGGATGTATTATTTCTATTAGAAATGATGTTAAAACAATAATAATGACGGGGGATGTTGGCAAGTTAAACGCTGAATGAAACGGTTTCCTTAAAAAACTAATATGTACAAAAAGAGCTGAACTATCCTGTCGTCAGTTGTTCATCCTCATCTAAAAAACTGTCTAATGCATTTTAGACTTTCCACTAGAGGGCAACATGGAGCTTGCAATTACTGACAAAAAAAGGAATGGAAGTATAGATCACTGCTTTGACTGGGTTTTGTGATATATATACTGCGTTGTAATGGTAATTTATTCTGAGCTCTACATCAATATTAGATAAGCTCTATTTATATTAGACTTAGATATTAGATTAGTGAGTGTATGTGGATCTATGACTGTGGCCTCTCTTACCTCCTCCAGCTGACTATGCACATGCTGTACGATCAGATCGATGGCAACCATGTTGCCGCCACCTGACAGCAAAAAAAAAGAAAACAGTAAAGTCAACACCACTGAATTCAGTCACTCCGAATGACATGGAGTAGTTTTGTAAAAATGAACCCGTGTATGAGTGTGTACACACCACGTGGCACCACAATGTCAGCAAGGCGCATGGTGGGCTCAATGTACTGCTCAAATGCAGGCTTGACAAACTTGTTGTACTGTTTGATGACACCCTCGATTTCCCGTCCCCTCTCTGTGATGTCCCTCCTCAACCTGCGCACAAGCCGGATGTCCGAGTCGGTGTCCACAAAAATCTTCATGTCCAGAAGCTTCAAGTCCACGAGCATTGAAACAGAGGAGAACAAAAACACAGTGGATGAAGCTGGGTGCAAGCTCAGGGAGATATGACAACAGACAAAAATAAAATGTCTCCAAGATATTTTTGACAGTACATCAACGTACAACAGGGTGAATGGCACCTCTGTCACATCGCCTTCATTGCAGTAGTGATTGGTGGAGAAGCGAAGTGAAGTGAAACAAGGAAATGCTATAATAGTCTTTTTATTTACAGCGTATATATAATATCGCAGTAAATAACACATAAACAGTGAACCAATGCAAATACAACCATCAGTTCTGCTGCATTGACATGATGGAACAAACTGTAACCATGACGGCACAACAGAACATACACATACATAAGTGATGCACAATGTAATCTTGTTAACAAATGCACGACGTATATGTTACCACAGTTGTAAAAGACAACCAGAAAAGACCATTTGCCAAATGTAGAGAGACCCAGAGAGAAACCTCAACTAAAAGGCTCAACTAAAACTATAAAACTATGTGAGATTAAGTGTGCTCTGTATTAAGAATAAGTTTGCCAGTTTTCCTCTCTGTTGTTTATGGAGTTTGTGTCACTGTAAACCACTCACACTACAAGAGGCACAAGCTCAATCCAAACCCTAACCCTAAACCAGAGTCCACAGAAAACCTGTTCACTTTGGCTCAAATCTGAAGCAGTGGGTCGATAAGGTTTCCCTAAGGACTATGTTGCTGGAACTGGGGGTGAGGTAGTGACTCAGTCCTGCCTGCTTCTGAGTGCAGTGTATGAAATAAAGTGACTCAAACAATCAAACTGCTCAACACACCAATAACATCATCCTACCTTCAAGAGCTCTTTATCTGCAAAGGCCATGATTCCCTCAAAGATGATGACACTGGCTCCATATACAGTTTTCTATGGTGGAAAAAATGAATAATAGTCATTAATCAATATGTTATCTATATCATGACATGAGATAAAATGTGGTCTCATATTCAGGATATCATTATATCGTAAAAAGGTATCTGTTATGACTTTTTATAATCATGAGCATTTATAATCATATTATTGTGTTGAATACATTCCTGAAATATACGACCATTTATAAATTTAACATTATATATTGATTAAACAATTCATGGAATCGACAAAATTATGTTGTAAAAGTCACTTCATAACATTCCTTTCATTTTAAGCTGAATTATTTGAGTTAGAGCAGAATTTGACCATAATTAAAGTTTCGAACACACGTAAATATCCTTCATTTAACATTTCAACAAGCCATAAAAAAGAAACCAGGTATTGTACTATATTTCCAGCATGTAATACAGATGAGAAACATTTTCAGTCCAGAGAAACTACCGGCTTTATATCTCGTATGTGGGGATATAGTCTAAGATAATATTTATAGTCTTACAGAAGTATTGATTAGATTTACATTGTGATAAGATTGTTTCCCACATTATTCAGCCCTCGACAAAACCTGAACCATAACAAGACTGTTGTGCAGAAATAAAAAATAAAAAGCAAGTAGTGGTCAGTGACCATCTGATATGTAGTAGATATGTAATCCCAGTGAACAGAGAGACTGGTGTGTGTGTGTGTGTGTGTGTGTGTGTGTGTGTGCACATCCTCACCCACTCCTTCTGCCTCCCATGAGTTGTAAAGTCATACACAGGGATTTTCACACTTTTGCCCTGTTTGAGTTTACGCAGGGTGTGTGTCAGCAAATCAAAGTCAAAGGCATCGGGGTGATCAAAGTTGTAGTCATTACTGGCGGCCAGAGTCTGCTCCTCTGAGGACAGGACCTGAGGACGAGCACAGGCGGCCACAGTGTTAGAATGACTGATGATAACGTGTGTTCTCATACAACAACATACATACATGCTCGCACTGTGAGTAAATCACACAACACATAGAACAGCGTTCAAGAGCAGTGGAAGCTGAGCAGGCCTAAAATTAGGAGAACATTATGCGACCACTGTGACGTCTGTACCAGGTGGTATGTGTGTGTGTGTGTGTGTGTGTGAGCATGTGAGAGTGAGAGAGTGAGAGAGTGAGAGAGTGAGAGATTATGCCTTGGGATGGCTAAGCATTAACACTTCAGACCTGATGTGGTAAATCTCAAATGTCAACACATTTTTCTAAAGTTTAACTGATTACACCCTTGAAACATTAATGTAATGAACATTCAAGGCTGCAAATGTTGCTCTGAACATGAGAGGAAAAGCTGCAGGCTGTTTGTAAGATGTGTTGAGCAGTGGATTCTGCCCTCAGTGAGGCACAGGTTTCTGCTTGTGTTCTCAAGTTCTTCTTGCAGGGCTGCGTCTAAGGATTATTTTCATAACACATTGATTATTTTATTAATAGATTAGTTGTTTGGGCCATAAAATGTCAGAAAATGGAGAAAAATGATGATCAATGTTTCCCAAACCGGAATATATTCACATTTCAGATTAATAATACATAAATATTATTATTAATTATTATAAACAATGAGTAAATTAAAATAGTTGATGATAGGGCTGAATGAATATCTGTGAGACAATGTTCCCTTCAGCCTGTAGAATGACATGTTTATAGGGCAAGACAATCATTCATCTAAAAGGATATTTTGACTCTAAAATTGCAGCAGGTCATATCGCAATTTCGATAAAATTTCAATTAATTGTTCAGCTCTAGTTGGTGATAACATTAGGAAAGTGTAGCCCTATTTTCTTGTACAGAAAAAAAGAAAAAATACCTACTGAACTAAAACACAGCTAGTAAATAATTCCTTGTTATTTTAATAATAACAATAACTATTTTGAAAAGCTATTAACCAATTTGAGTGTTGATTTCTTAAATATTGATATTGTTAATATGCTTGTCTATGTCTGTAAACAGAATATCTGTGGACATTCAAGGGCATCTTTTAAATGTGTCAAAAAACATTCTCCTTATTATAAGTCACTGTAGCATTAAAATGATGTTCTTGCTGTTATTTTAAGTGAATATAGTAGTGAATATAGAGTAGGGCTCAACAATGAATCGCAGTCTTATCGCAATCGCAGGAGGTGCAATATTTGTTTAAGCCTAAATGTGTGTCAAAATATAATTTTAGATCAAGTATTGTCTAATATAATACATAATAATATAATATAATAATATACATCGTATTCTACAGACTGAAGAGAACATCTTTGTTTCTCACAGATCTGCACACTTTTTTTACCACCTCACGTCACAAATCATATCACAATAAGACAATAATTCCATATTTATTCAAAATCATTCAGCCCTAATATAGAGTATTGACAGTTTAACAGTAAAAGACTCTCACAGGACTGTGAGCACGAGGCAAGTCCATCTGATTTATATGGCACTGAACCATAACAGAGGTTATTGCAGGACACTTTTTTATATAGAGCAAGTTCAGACTGTGCTCTTAATATCAGTTACAGAGATCCAACTGTGGTTTTTATGAGTATAGACCTGACCTGAGGAAAAAGACAACAAAACAGAGAGGGAGGGAGAAGAAAGCCTGTTTCCTGTTGATAATGCAATATTCTTATAAGTCTGTGTACATACAAACACGACCTCAAATCTTCACACTGTCTTCACTGTTGGTGACTGAGCACCAGCTCATCAACACTAAACACTGACTTCTGTTCCTGTATGTAAAGGGTGTGTCGAAATTCACCTCCAAATTATTGACATCTGCTTTGTTGCCTTTTATTTGTGTGGAAGTTGACGTGGAAAAGCCTTTTTTGTTGGTTTCATAGGAACGGTAGCATTTTACATGTCAGTGTCCAGTGATGAAATGTGAAAAGTATAGAACCAGCAATCACTGCTACATTCCTCCTACTCTGACCTGCTGCTGTCAGTCTGTGACAGGATTATAAATCCAGTGTGGATGAACAGAAGTGACCATTTATGCTTGGCTGCTCTCCTCTACTCTTTGGACCACTTAGCTGCTCTTTCAACTCAATCGTCTTTTGTCCCTTCCGTCTTATTTTCTCTAAAATAAATCCTATATTCTCTTTTTACACCCTCGAACAGCGTTCTGCACGTCTGTTTTTCAAACGCCGGTCTTACTGTACGGCTGCAACAACTAGTAGACGAAACATCGATGATAAAAATGATTGTCGGTCACCTCATAGCACGGCTTTTTCACGCAGTGGACCTGAACAACAACATTTTTATATGGAGTGAGACATCTCGCTGTCTACCTATCTCTGCTGGGAGTCGTGCGTGCAGTGGGAGACAGCAGGAAAATGATCAAAGCTGAGCTTGAATATCACAGGAGCAGGTCAGGAGTGATTTATTATCCGATTCATCGAAATATAGTTTCAATAATCCGTGAATACGGATTATTGAAACTATATTTCAATAATCAAACCACCACTGATCATGATATTCTACTGCAGAGATTGGAGCAGACTCTTGGTATCACAGGTGATTCCAGTTTGTTCATGTTAATGATAAAGCCTGACTATAAACAAAAGTTAATTGTGGAGTTCCACAAGGCTCAGTGCTTGGGCCTATACTTTTTACCTTATATATGCTTCCTCTAGGGAACATTATTAGAAAGCACAACATACACTTTCATTGTTATGCAGATAACACACAGCTATATTTATCAATGAGACCGGATGAAATAAATCAGGTTGTTCAACTCCAGGAATGTCTCAGAGACATTAAGTCCTGGATGACCTGTAACTTTCTACTTTTAAACTTTTATACTCGGCCCTAAACACCTCAGAGAAAAACTTTCTGATCACATTGTCACTTTAGATGACATCACCCTGGCTTCCAGTTCCACTGTGAGGAACCTTGGAGTTACTTTTGACCAGGAAATGTCTTTTGATTCACACATAAAACTCATTTCCAGAACAGCCTTCTTCCACCTGCGGAACATTATGAACATTAGAAACATTCTGTCTTTACAGGATGCTGAAAAACTAGTTCATGCTTTTGTTACATCTAGATTAGATTACTGTAACTCCTTATTATCAGGATGTTCTAACAAGTCTGTTAGAATCCTTCAGTTAATTCAAAATGCTGCAGCACGAGTTCTGACAGGAACTAGAAAGAGAGACCATATAACTCCAGTGTTAGCTTCTCTACACTGGCTCCACCCACAGTTTAGAACTCAATTTAAAATCCTCCTCCTCATGTACAAAGCACTTAATGGTCACGCCCCTTCATACCTGAAAGACCTAGTCTTACCTTATCACCCTAACAGACCACTTAGGTCACAAAATACAGGTTTACTTGTGGTTCCCAGAGTCTGTAAGAGTAGAATGGGAGGCAGAGCCTTTAGCTACCAGGCTCCTCCTCTACTGTGGAACCAGCTTCCAATGATAGTTCAGGAGGCGGAGCCTCTCTCTGTATTTAAAGTTAAACTTCAAACTTTCCTTTTTGATAAAGCTTATAGTTAGAGCTGGTTCAGGGAAACCTGGACCAGCTCTTAGTTATGCTGCTATAGAACTAAACTGCTGGGGGATTTTCCTGTGGTACACGCACATTCACTCTCTCACACTCAGGATATGATTATGACTTTTTATATGTCATTAACCTTGTCTCTTTCTCTCCCTAGTTTGTGTCTTTCCTTCCTTCCCTCTCTCTCTCTCTGTATTCTCATCATGCAGGTTGCAGGATCAAGATCCAGTTTCCGAGGCTACGCTCATCGTCACCATTATTATTATTTTGTAATTAAAAAGTCGATATCAGTAACTGTATAAACTTGTAACCTGATACAGTTGTTGTGTATCTGCTGCTGGTCTCCCTCTCTCTCTTCTGTCTCTCCCTCATCTCCCTCTTGTCCTTTCTCTCCCCCCATTTTCTGTCCCCCACCTCTCCACTGTCCCCCATTTTTCCTTTCACCCCAACCGGTCGAGGCAGATGACTGCACATCTCTGAGCCTGGTTCTGTCAGAGATTTCTTCTTCTGTTAAGAGGGAGTTTTTTCTCTCCACTGATGCCTAGTGTTTGCTCATTGTGTGAACTGTTGTGTTTCTCTGCTCTCCTTGATGTTGTCTATGTACAGACCTGAGATCATGTATGTTATGATTTGGCGCTATACAAATAAAATTGAATTGAATTGAATTGAATTGAATTGAATAGTCAACTATCAAATAGTTGTTGGTGCAGTCTTATCTTGTAGTGTATAAAAAATGTATATCATAAAATAAAATAATAATAAATACTGGTATACTGCCCAGCACTAGTAGAGAGGAAGTAAAACCAGAATCCAAAGCATTTTGATTGATATACGGCCATAAACAGTGTGATTACATGCAAATAGACATAATGCACATCAATACATATCCACACACACCTTGTAGAAAGAGTCCATTGACAGCAGTACAACCCAGGGAACATCGAGAGCCTCAATGATTTTCCTGGCGACGGTCGTCTTTCCTGAAGCGCTGCCGCCGCACAGACCTGTGACAGTAATGTATGTTTAAATACCAAAAGAGTACATCTGAAATACAGCCTGGCTTATTGTATTGTGGTTATTTGCATGTGGAGAAGCAGGTGGAAACAACATAATCACTCCCAACACTTGTACAAAACAGAGTTGTATTTCCAGAGCAGCAGCAAAGCTGAGGTATTTGATTGGACTGAACTCAAAAACAATGTGCTACTGCCAACATACAATATCAACAGTCCTATTTTCCCTTGCTTTTTTGTAGGTTTAATATTGTTAGTGTAAAGCTGATTCAGTTGTTTTCACTGATCTAGACTGTTCGCTCAGGGTCACATGTGTCGCAATCTCAGACTCTGACAGTAAATCTAGGGAACACTTCTCCAGTATCCCACACTTAACCCAATCAGGAGCCAGAACTCCACAAAGAGGCGGTCCTGTCTGCTGGTTGCCCCCTCCCACACACACCACCGCCCACCAAACATGTCCATGCGGTGACGCAGGGTAGAGGGAGGATGCTCATGGCAGTGATACACAGGAAGTTTGTCAGAAGATGACATCACTGACAGCAACTTCAATTTAGACTGAATGGATGTTTTTCCTCTCAGTTACGAGAGCGGACTCTTAAAAGGCCGTATTGTGCTATATCATTTGATTTGTATGGAAATGGGTGACAGTGCAAATATAGGGGATAAAGTTCTCTACATGAAAGAAAATGTGCACAAGAGGAAAAAACTAAGTCAGTAGCTGTGTCTCAGAACAGCCTGTGATATCATGATGGAATAAAGACCTGAAACTAGCAAGTGAGACCATGAACTCCTCAGAAAAATGTTGTTGTGATGATGTTGTAAATCATGCCCATTTTCCATAGAAACAGATTTCCATTGCAACCAGTGGTCCCTGGTGGCTAACTGCTACTTTTGTCCTACTTCCTCTGCTTCACTTTACATACTAGATGACTTGTCCTTTCTTAATTACAGTTTATTGTCTCATTGTTAGCTACATATCTTTTTGAATATCAATGAATCTACCACTTAGGGCCTTTATTGTTTATACCCCATAGTTGTGGCACTGTGACTGAAGTAGTCCTTAAACAAATATGAATATATTCAAGATATTTCACAGAATTTCAAAATAAGAGAAGAAATTGTGGAACATTATATACAGTGGAGGAAATAATTATTTGATCCCTCACACGGACATTTTATTTAATCATTTTAATGGTAGGTTTATTTTAAGAGGGAGAACATCCAGAAAATCTCATAAAACAAAAGATTTAAATTATTTTGCAATTCACTGAGTGAAATAAGTATTTGACCCCCTCTCAAAACATGACTAAGTTCTTGGTGGAGAAGCCCTTGTTGGCAGTACAGAGGTCAGACGATCACCAGGTCTGCAAACACCTCAGCAGGAATTTTGGTGCCTTGAGATCATTAACAAGTTCCTCTTGTGTAGTTCTGGGCTGATCCCTCACCTTTGTCATGATCACTGATGTCCCACGAGTCATTGGCAGTCATTTTCTAATTCTCACAGCATCAGTTCTTTGGTCTTGCCCATGATTGAGAGGTCGGTGTTTGAGTGAATGATTCTGTGGACAGGCGTCTTTCATACAGGAGTACTTTATTAAAGTGAGAGGACTAGTCTGTGGGAGCCAGAATTCTTTATTGTTGGTAGAGGATCAAATACTTATTTCACTCAAATAAATGCAAATAAATGTGTATCTTTTTTTAAATATGATTTTCTTTTAGAAAAATCATATTTCACTGTTAAAATAAAGCTACCATTAAAAGTATAGACCGTTAATCAGTGTCAGTGGGCTAACTTAAAAAAATCAGTGAGGGATCAAATCATTACTTTGTCCACTGTGGTTCACAATAAATTAATCACATTTGTGATAAGAGATTAATCTATAAAAAAACAAGTCAGTAATAAAATAGAATAAAATATGTGTTATTTTAATCAGATGCAGATTAGGGCGTGTGAGTACAGAGACTGCTCAGCTTTCTGTGTCTCTCTCTCTCTCTATGGCCAAAGGTACTATGTTTAAAAGGATGTTTTCATCATAATTTGATAAGAAGTGTGAATCGAGAATGGTATAAAAACAAGGAGTCTTAACTTAAAGTTAAAATGTTAAACTATGTTAATGACTGTTAGTGCTGTATATTGTGTCCAAATGCAGCTCTGTTGCTAGGCAGCTATAAAGGCAAGACAAGCTGGGAACATGATTGGGAAACCCCATACACCAGGCCGTCTCAGTGTGTTTTAGCTGTCTCTGTCTAGACTGCGTCCTCTAAAGGATGCAGCCCCCAGACTGAGACACAGAGTCTTACCAATGACAAAGGCCTCTTTGGACTGTGCTCCATGTTCGTTGTACCAGGGCGGGCGTCCAGCAGTGTAGATGGTTCGTTTGGAGGTGCGTAAGAGAGGAGGCTCAGACTTGCACTGGCTCGTGGTCCTTTTCCTCGGTGTCAGTCCCGTGCTCACCGAGGGGAGAAGTCGGTCCAGTGATCCTTCACAACCTCCACTGTGAATCGACAAACACACAACAGAGTACAGCATGACTGCAGGAAAAGACAAGACAAAAACAACCAGAGCTCGCTTTTTTTCCCCTTGTTTTTGAGGTAAAGAAACTTATTACAACTTATTGTTTGTGTCTTTCTGTGGTTTTAGAAATCAGGCAATTCCACTGCAGTGTGCCATTATTTTTGCTGCTAGTGCTACTAAGAGCATATGGTTAGTCAGTGCTTTTTAAGTCTTTTTAACTGATCTACAGTTCGGCATTGTCGGACGTCGTGCTCATGACCGGCAGTCTGTTGACGTCACATTTTAGTATGGGCTCAGCTCGCTTGGAACTGGGTACTATCCCTAATAGAAAAGCAAGAACAACAAGTAGTGTCGAGTCGAGCGCAGTAATGCAGGAAAAGCACCAAAGAAGAGCCATAGAATGCAGTCTTCCTAAAATCTTTTCTTTGACACCTGAGACCTCACATATTCTGAATAATACAAAAGACAGGTTATGCTGCATTCTATTTACATTGGAACTCAGAAGTCAGGGCTGGGAGTGATGTTTACGCCGAGTTTACCACGTTTACCACGTTACAGTGGACAAGCAAATATATCTCAGTGGAACCATTGTTACCAACACCAGTTAATAACAACAAGTTATTACACCAGTTAAGCAACAAGCAACAAATGAACAAATGAAACCGTACTATGTACTATGTACTATGTACAACACATTTGAGTTCTGTGTTCACGCCTCATATGTCTAATAGGCGTCATAGTATTTTAAGACTTAGACTCTTGAAAAATGATTGTTCCAGTCTTTTCTCTCAGACGCCTCCACAGCATGCAGGTTGTTACAAGAAACACAACCGTCTCACACAACATACATTTCTGACGTGCGCATGCAAAACCTGCAGTTAATATAAACCAAGCTTTACAGGTGCTGATCCTCATCCCAGCAACATCACAGTCTTCAGCACAATTTCAACATGGCATTGAAACGGGAAGCCAATGAGCACATGTTTGCCAAACGCACACACACACACACACGCCAACATCAATACATACACACAGCTGCCACACGGCACTACATTGACTTCCATTCATTTGGAGAACCTTCACATTCTCCTTAACCTTAACTATATATGGCTTTTTACCTGGTTATATGTGTATACATATATTATTACCAATTATTTTCATAATCGATTCATCTGTCGATTATTTTCTTGATTAATCAATTAATCGTCCATAAAATATCAGAAAACCTTAAAAAATGTTGATGGGTGTTTGTCAAACCTGGAAAGGATGATGTTCTCAAATGTCTTGTTTTGTCCACAAACCAAAATGATTGACTTTTAATGATCTCTTTGTTATCCAGAGCAAAGAAATGAAGAAAATATTCATATCTAAGAAGTTTAAACAATTGAAAATCTTGTTTTAATCATGAAAAAAGCTTCAAAACGATTCATCGATTATCAAAATAGTTGTCGATTAATTTAATAATCGATTCATCGTTTCAGCTCTAATATACATATATATATATATATATATATATATATATACACATATATATATACATACATATATATTACACCTAACCCCAACATTAACCTAACCACATTTTAAAATAGAAGCACACACACACACACACACACGTGTGAAGCTAGTGTTGTTTACCTTATCCAATGTCAATGACTGTTTTTTACACTTTGAACAGGTGAGCCTACAGTGTGCAGGGATACAACTGACACAGTCGTACAAAGTCCACTATACATATTAACTCAAGAGTCATGTGACCATTTGTTGCAACACGATCCTGTGTGTGCATGCACTCTGCTGAGGGTGTTGACAATGATTAAGACGGTTGTAATAATATTATGTCCTTGTAGAATCAGATAAGATAAAAAGACCCACAAAAACATGACAATAAGCTCTTTCACAACAAGGATTTGCATAGATTATTCAAACACACATTGGTCAATTATATTTGCACAACACAACAACAATGTAACTTCAACTCAGGCCCTGTTCACACTTGGTACTGACATCTATTCTGAGAGATCTGATCTGAAGTTTGTTCACACTTCTTCACCTCAATTCTCCCTGCATGTGTGCTACTAGACATAGACACGGTGTAAGTAAGTTAATAAAGCATAGCACATTTAAAAGCCACGGTGCTATACAGACAATACAAATATGAAAATATTATTATAAAGATAAATAAGAAGAAAAAAAACAATAAACCAAGGTATCTTGCCCAACGAGAAGAGATATTTTTTTAAATTGGTCTAAAGGGTCTGTGCAGCTGTTCCTATCTCCACTGTATCTTAGCTGTAGATACGACACACAGATATTTATGAGCCAGTTTACAGAGAGCTGCAGTTACTTTGTTCACCCATGTCTCTCCACCAATGCAGCGAGGCGTCTCCCTCACACAGGCTTCTTTACCATCATCATATGATCATATGACTGGTATTACTTCAAATGTCCATCAAACTCCTACCTGAAGTTTTCATGACTTCACCATGAGTAATAACAGTCCAATTGATTAAATAATAATAATTAAACAGTGCAGCTATACTGAGCGTCCCGAGGACAGACGAGCGCTCTAACATGCTAAAGAATGTGTCCCTGAGATCAACTACAAATGTGCTTTGCGTAATCCTTCAGGTCTGAACACCACCTGAGAGAGTTTGGTGTAATGCTCCATTTATGGAGGAACTGATGTTTGGATTTAAATTGATCAAAAATATTTACGGTGAATGTATATTGAAGTGAATTAAAAGAGAAAAATGTGTGCAAACTGTAAGAGGAAAAGGAGTTTGTGAAATGATCGTCTGCTTGACTCTCGACATGCAAATCACAGCCTGGGGCGTGCTCAACATACACTTTACTATGTGTCCTGTCAAGCTAGCACTTGTTCCTTTAAAAAAACAACAACACTTTAATTAAACGTCTATGCAACCATAGCACAGTGTCTTCATGTCAACAATTTGTCTGTGAATGTGTTTACTTTGTGTTCAAACGAATAAAATCATACAAATAAACAAACTCACAAGTTTATGTGACATGGATTTTGGATCACATGATGACTTCTCCTGGTTTTAAAGGCTGTTGCATTGATAATCATCATAGATTGAATATATTTGTGAAGTATACCAAATAAAACAATCATTTTCATTCAATCAATATACTGATCAATTAAAAAAATACATGTAATGAACAAATTGTTAAAAAGTCACTGAATCACTGAAGGATTAGGTCAATTGACCGTAAGTGTGAGAGTGAATGGCTGTTTGTCTCTATACTGTCTAAACTGTCCAGGGTGTGACCCCGCCTGTCGCCCGAGGTCAGCTGAGATTGGCACGCCACCCCCCGCGATGGATGGACACAACTTTTAAACCTAATTATCTGTGCTATAGCAGAATGTGACCATATTCATAGTCTTAGTATCAGGCAGTTTCCACTGTAACTGACCTACTTGGATGTATTTGCAGTGGCTGACGGGTAAATACAGAGTTGTAACACATTATTTGCTTTTCATCCAACATTTTCAATTTCACATGTTTAGAAACTGAAGCCTAAATTAATCCCACATTTTTTTTATAATTGGTTTGCATTTTTAATTAAAGATTAAAGATTTTAGTAGGGCTGCAACTAAAGATTATTTCCATGATCAACTGATCTGTTGATCATTTTCTTCATTATGAATCATTTGATCCATGAAATGTCAGAAATGGTTGAAAAATGATGATCGATGTTTACAAACCTGGAAATAACGATGTATAAAATGTTCTTATAGAGCAACAAAACCAGAACATCTTTACATTTAACAAGCTGAAAAATCAATGTAAATGTTCGTTATAAAAACACAACGTTCAACATTAACAGAATAGTTAGATACTGGACAGTTTTGTTTTGTGACTTTTGACAATCTCCTTTTGAACATCATTTTGTGACCTTTTATTGACTAAACAACTCATTTATTAATTAAAAGATAAATTAATAATGCTAAAATACTTTTTTTCCCCATTGTCACAAATATGAAGTTTCAGTTGCAGTCCCACCAAAACAAACGCTGTCTATTGAATGATTATTTTAACCAGGTAACCGTTGCTAGCAACACTCACTGCAGTATCCGAGATATCCACACTTCATCCAGTGACGACTGTAAAAAGCCAGATGCCATAATTTACACAGGGTGAGCAAAGAGCAGTGCGACACTGTCCCTCTACTTCTCGCTGTTCCAGTCTACTTTTATAAGCCGCAAACCTCACCAGGTTGAAGGTGAAGCAAACAAGGGAGAGCAGAGACTTATCTTATCACATCTGTAACAAGCAAAGAGGTGAACTGAGCCTCACATGAGGCTGACTCCTGCTGGATTACCAGCGTGCTATAGTTGACTGTCAATCGCTCAGTGTTTACATTACCAGCACCGAGCGCTCGTAAACATCACACAGACGTGTGAATGCCCCTTTGTAGGAGGAGGTTACAGTGAAGACCGTCTGACAAAAGACTCAAATCACAGAGAAGATTTAAAGAATAACACCTCAACTTACTGATGGATCCTGTAAAATGCTTTGATTTCCTCTGTGGACTTTGGTGTGAGGAGTGAGTGGTTTACAAAGCAACAAAAAAGTGAATTATAATTGGGCTAAAATGCTATTATTTCCCTTTCTTTAAAGTGTATATAAATAGTATTATCCTATCTGCAATGCTACGATAATGTTGGGCTACAGCTAAAGATTATTTTCATAATTGATGAATCTGTGGGCGTTGGGATGGACCGGCGACCTGTCGAGGGTGTTCCCTGTCAGCTGGGATTGGCACTGGGAATGAAGATGTTCTCAAATGTCTTTTTTTGTCCACAAACTACAATTATTCAGTTTGAATAAGTTGTTTTAGACTTAGACTTCCTCTTATTGTCATTGCACAGAAAACACAGCAGTGAAAACTGGCAACCAAATTTTGTTGCTATTATGACTAAGAAAAAATAAATAAGTAAGTGTGTATGTATATAAATATATATAAAAGTAGTGCAAAAAAACAGGAAAGAAATCTGTAAGCAAACAATATGAAAAGAACAAAATAACTGTTATTCACCCCCCGGTTGGGGGTGAATAACAGTAATTCACCCCCAACCGATGAATTATTATCATAATAGTTGTTGATTCATTTAGTAATTGATTAATAACAATGTTTTGTTATTTCAGATACATAATAACTTTTTACAAATATACCAATAATATTGCAATATTGATTTTGGGTCAGGGTGACCTTGAAATGACATTTCTGGAGACTGGGCCTATTAAGAGACTCCACCTATATTAAAAAAAGAATCACAAGCCATATTTTTCTTTATCTGAATAAGAAAAAATCGATTATTTTTAACACTGTACCTCTAATAATGAAAACATGGCACCAACATGAGTCGGTCGATCATTGCAGTGTTGGCACAAAAGCACTACGGCAGTCCCTCAAACCAAGTCACATAAACATATTCCCAGACCATGTCAACAAAGGCCCTCCGGCTTCACTGCAGACAGCTGAAGACTAGAGCTGTCAATCCTGTTCATCTACTTTTAACAGACATACAAACAACTGTACACAAATACATTTTCTACAGCCGTGAATACGAGTAAAACATAACATTAAATATCATGTAAATAAATAAAATACACTTACCTGCCATCAGATCTTAGAGTCCAACAGCCAGATATTCTAGCGCCTGAGAAAGCTGGTAGGGAATTCATGCCTGGAGACAATACTCCCACTTTGTGTATTCTCCAAGTTTGTTGTGTTTTTGCCTCAGTTTATATATGTTCACACTCAAGCACAACAGTTACTGCACTCTGGTACAGAATACCCAGAGAGGGGAACATGGAGGGGGGGAGATAGAGGTACCGGCATGGACGAGAAACGAAACTTTACACATCTGTTAAGCTTTCAGTTTCTACCCATTCAAGTCCAGAGAGAGAGCGACAGGGAGACACAGAGACAGAGAGAGAGACGGTAACTGCAGTCTGGCTGACGAGAGAGCACACTCACACTCACACTGAAACTTTACTGCACACTTTTTCCCTCCTCTTCCACTCACTCTGTTCTCTACTCCTCCCCTAACTCTCCAGCAGCCAACACATGTAAGAGGATAACCTCCTCATGTAGATTATGTTCATTAGGTCATATAAATAGCACCACAGGAGTAGAGCCAGACTTTCCCACTCCCGACACACACACACACATCAAGCTTGGGTCATCTGTCTTTGACAGTCAGTGTCACGTGTGGCTGGAGGTGAAGGAGGAACCAGAAGACAGTGACAGAGACACAAGAAGACATAAACAAAAGAAAGATGGATATTGAACGAATCAACAACACACATGGTTCAGGCTGTGTCGTGAAGAAAAAAAGAGACGGGGAAATGGAGGGTGAAGGCAGGAGGAGGTGTGTTTTCCCCTGCAGGGACTCAACGTGTCTCCATGTGTGCCAAACACCCTGGAGTGGAGACGTCAGCACAACAGCAAACACACACACACACACACACACACACACACACACACAGAGCCATCCCTCCCCTAACTTCACTCACAGGGAATAAACAGCATGATGAAACCCAACACTGCCTCAACTGCTCCTCTCTCAGCTGACAGTGTGTGCAGAACAGCTCGGGAACACACACACACACACACACACACACACACTCCCAGGCTGCAACTTGTTCAGACAAACATATCATTGTTCTCAAAGATCACATTTGGACTAATTCTTACCCACTGCAGCAAAAAACAACAACAAAAAAACTTGACAACTAATCATTTCTGCTGCCATTTTGTCAAAGTCACATGGGAGAGACACTAGGACTGGGCTATACGGGAAAACACTCACACATGTGTTCAATATTAATATTATCAATGCAACAGCCTTTAAAACCAGGAAAAATCATCAAAGATACCTTCTCACGACATGATGATATCCAAAATGAATAAAACCATATCTTGTCTCTTGCCAAGATATAGATCATACAATATTGATAAATTGCCCAGCCCTAGTCTGTACTATTATTATTATTATTATTATACATACATGTGACAATGTATCCATATATTGTCCACCCTTCCACGGGAGTTCAGTGTTTTTGTCAACTCTTCACTATAACTTTGAAACACGTTTGAATGTTTCTTTGCATTTGCGTCAGAAGAACAGCTGCGAGGCAAGAAAGCGGCACGGTAACGCGCTGCCCCAACTGGTTGCTATGCAAGACATCCAGCTCAGAGTTACACACCCACAGGTGAATGAAATAGCACTTCACTAGAGCAAATCGTTTCATTACACTATCTATTACACATGACGTACCATGTAGAACAAACACGGAAGGAAGGAAAATTGCTAAATTGTAGTCTCATTTCCCATAAAGGCCATAAAGACACTAAGTGCTTCAACATGACCCACATTCCAAATGCTGGTTCTTCTCCATTTTAACTGGACAAAAATAACTGAATCACTTATATACTGCAATACAAAATTATAATCATGCAACAGAAGGTGCAATGTGTAAAATGTAGCTCTTGAAAGCTAATTCTGGGGGAAATTACTACAAACATCAATTTATACAATCAGGCAACTGTACACGTTTTAAATGTATTTTATGTATAATTATGTTATCTTTAATTTCTGCCAAATATAGGTGAAATAAGTGTACACACTGCACCTTTAATATAACAAGCGTTGTGTTCACACAGTTGGTTTAACTTCTTCCAACTGCACATTAGGATTTATATTAAAACACACACTTTTGCACTGACAGCTTGCTCATCTGTTCTGCCATACAACTCTTTCTCACAGGCCACAAAATATAATTGATTAAAATGGATCAATAAATTAATTGATAATCAAATAATAGGTATTTTAATTATTGTTAAAAAATGTATAAGATTTTTCTTTTAAATTTTTTTTCTAATAATCTATGTTATTAGAGCAATGCTATGCTATGAGCAACATTTTTCACCTTTTTATGACATTGTATGGACCTAATAACTAACCAATTAAGAGAAAAAAAAACTTACAATATTGAAAATAATCTTCAGTTACAGCCCTATCATGTATTTACATATTTAAGTATTTCTACTGTTAGACTTTCATTCATTTTATTGCATTTTTGCCCATTCCTGTACTTGTATGTGTATATATATATATATATATATGAATGTATATATATATATATATATATATATATATATATATATATATATATATATATATATATATATATATATATATATATATATATATATATATATATATATATATATATGTATATATATATATATACATATTGTGTTCTACTACGTAAACAAAAAAGTAGGTCACCTGTGGCCATGCCAGTCAAGTGAGGAGAGTGTGTGTGTAGGAGTCACTGGTGCAGCAGCACCCTCTTGTGGCTCAAAGAGGTGACAGCTTGTATTACAGGCTTCACTGTACTTATGGACAGTTGAAAACCCCGACAATAAGACGTGTGTGTGTGTGTGTGTGTGTGTGTGTGTGTGTGTGTGAGTTGAGCAGCATCACTGTATATGTACAGCTGTGACTGTGTGTTGACCTTGAACACAGCACTGGTCAGTGAAGTGACGCTGCGCTGACCACACTGACAACCACGCGGTGCTGAATAACGCCTACACTTTGACTACTGCTGCCGTATTCACGCTCATGTGTCACCGTTACCGTTATTATTATGGGACTTTAGCGTGAATCGTTTGAAGCTAGCTGGCGACGTGAATCTGTTCCTTCTATGTTTCATGTAAGACTGTGAAGTTCATAGTTTGAAACATGAAAATTGTTGTAACTACGTGGAATGTTTTCCGACATATTCAAATAACTCCCCCAGTTTATATGATAATGTGTAATAAACGGATAATTACACTGCAGGTACTACCTTATTCACATATATATATCTATATATATATATATACATACACACACATATATATGTATATATAGATGGTAAAGAGAGTGTACCCACTAACAGAGTGACAACTCGACTTTCCTAAAAAAAGATGCTTAGTCCACGTGAAAACAATCATAACTTGAGTCGCACAAAATGTCGGCACATTCTCCCAAACGTTTCGAATAAACCGAATAGTTCGTAACCGTTTACCTTGTCGGTGTGTTGACAGTTTTGTCGTCGTTGTCCATCTTTGAGACTCTTCCTTCCTTGTTAATGGCAGACATTGCTGCTCTGTTGACAATCAGGTGTTCGAGAGCGGTTCACAGTTGAGCCCGATGCATCATGGGGCTTGTAGTCGTATTGCGTTTGAGCGTTAGACCGGCTTTGCAAGGGTTGGGCCTGAGATGGACTACAACACCCACAATGCACCGGGTGAGTTTGTGTCGTTCTCTGGCGCAGCGTCAGCAGTGCACGTTGTAATCTTTAGTTTTAAAAAGACCAAAACCATTTATGACGATCTTTCTTTGAATGAAGCCGTTTACAGTTGATATCTATAATGTGGCATAAATATTCTTTTATTTCATGAAAACGCTCATGTATAATTACTACAATGCTTTTGTTTTCATAAGTAATTATAAATGCACTTCTCTTTTCCACAGCATACATTTTTGTCATGGCACAGAAACCATAGCTTGTTCATCCTCCTATCTTTTACAACACACTCCATGTTTGATTGGTCCCACATTTATTTAACAGCAGGGGCGTGTGTAGGAAAGTCAGGGGTACACATAACATCACACCAGATAATTCAAAGAAAGACATACATAACATTAACATGATAGAATGTCACTTACTACTGTCTTGTTTTTTCTTTTCCTCCTTCTGTTGCTGTTAATTTCCTGTCACTCATCTTGAAGTTACAGATCTATGGCAGTAAGTGAATTTGATTATTATTATTATTATTGTTGTTATTGAAGTACTACTTAGGGTCCCACCCTCAGATCAACTGATAGAATATGAAAAATGAACAGTCTCCAATTTCAGAAAGTGATGCCAATGTGGAAGTGTCTAAACCCTGTAGTGCCCTAAACGGTCATCGGGGGGCGACGACACTGGCTGCAGAAAGAAGCAAGGACGTCTAAAAGAAGGTTTGAGATAGTTTCAGGAATCTGTTTGATGTCATCGCAATGCTTTGATGATATGACAACTTTGTCGCTTTGATGTGTCACTGTACCGTGCATGTGATGTGAGTCAAGCCTGACGTGTGTGTACAGTTTGTATATTAACCTTCTGTTTATAGTCAAATGGCTGCATTTTTCTATCATGTCTGAGCCTGAACGCTAACACGTGGTTGTAGCTTTTATTTCTGGTTACGGAACACGACAAAAGTTCTCATTACATCATCAGGAGGAAGCAAATATGAGCCCCATGGACACACACACACACACACACACACACACACACACACAGAGTATAATAACATTTCTCTCACCAGTTCCTCTTTATTAACTTGTGTTTAACTGTAACAACTATAATAACTAATGACATAATCCAACCATCATGGTTTATTCTGACGTGATAACAGATACATATACGTATATATATACTGTATCTGCATGTGTTTATGTATAATTGCACATCTCTGTTGTGTGTGTGTGTGTGTTATTCGCATATCTCTCAAACTGAACTGCGTGTGATGCATGTGATATGATCGATATTCACACAGTCATTTACAAGGTGACACAAGTTTAGTCAACAAAGTTTTATTAATTAGTTGAGGGATACTAATGCACAAGTAATACAACAAGTGTTGAAGGAAAAATTGTAACAGTTGAGACTCAGAGGAGGTGTCCATGCCTCCCACGTTAGAGCTTCATTTCAGATATGCAAATCTTCAATACATCATTAGTCTAATCTCACCTCTTATTTATATATCATAACCAGTTATGAGCTACAACATTTTCTCTTAAATTTCATCACAATGGCGCCAAACAACAAAGGGCGGAAATCATCTCCCGCTTATGAAGTCGGTGGCATACAAAATAAACCGCTCTGGGTAAAATCCTCAAGGTGTCCACAGAGATTTCCCCAGGATTAATCTCAGTTTTTCTGGAGATTACACTGCTGACAAAGGGAAGACGCGTGAGCCTGCTGTTTCCCCAGGCACGGACATTACACCACACACACAGTCCAGGTAACTAGAAAGCTCCAACAACACTCCTATTTCAAGCCTATTTCATGGTATAGTAAGTGCACTAAATACAGAAACAAACACACATACATATGCCTTGTTGTCCCGTATGGAATAGATAATAATAAAGGACTCTCTCTCTCTCTCTCATGTACTGAAAAAGCTCAATTTATGTGCATCATCAAAACGAATAAAATAACAGTGTACGCCTACACTGTCGTTTGTGGTCTACAATGTTTTTCAACCCTTTTCCTTTTTAGACATTGTAATATGAAAAAAAAAGCGTCTTTTTTTTGTCTAAAGCAAACAAATATAATTAGGGAGGTGAAAAAGCCATACATTTAAAAAAACAAAAAAACACAAACATCAATATCAAAATGATCAGCAAGCCAACAAAACCAGCTAAATATGGTGTATTGCTGAACTCTCTAAACATGTTGCAGTTATAGCTCACACTGCGGGATAGATATGTTTTTCCACATCATAGGAAGACAGATAGTAAAGGGAGTGATAAAGTATATAAAATACCCACTGTTTAAAAAAGCAGTGCTAAACTATCATATTGCAACACCAAAGCTTGTCAGGTAAACACAGTCAATGTGACGTCCTTAAAGAAATGATTCATAAACAAGCGACTGATGAACCCATTCTGTGCCACAGCACGACACGCGACGCTTAAGTGTTAGCATTTATCTCCAGTCATTACAAAGGTGCCATTAAATGTACACACACACACACACACACACACACACGTATTGAAAAAGTCCAAGGACTAATCAGTGCTTGTCTTTTATTCTCCCCATCAGTGGAACCTGACAGAAGATAAAATGCTGCGTTCCATTTACATCGGAACTTGGAAGTCGGTGGTGGCAGTGTTGTCACCTCTGGGGAAAAACATCATGCCAGGCTCGCTGTAGTTAGCGATACCAGTCAATAAACAACCACGGACGTGGTACTTTGTGCTTTTCTCTGGTCCAGTTGGAACACTACTCCACTCCACTCTACTGGGTTTGGTTTCCCATGACTTCACAGTAGCAGAAGCACTTTATCTCTGTGTAAAAGATTAGTTCACAGCATTGTTGAGCACTTCCTGCAGTGCTGTTGCTTAATGCACCACACGCCTCAGTTCAACACTGACATGTTAGACATGTCCACGCATGTTCTCATGATTTAAGTCCTTGTAACTCATCTACAGTTTGGCATCGATCACACTGACGCCGTCTGTAATGGACTGAGTCGAGTAATGCTCCAACTGTAGAGTACCAAAAGCAACACGTGTCAATCACGCTCCGTGTATGATTGACTTTGATGATTGATTGTGTGAGGTACTCGGAGTTTCCAAGTTCCGACTACAAATGGAACGCAGAAAAAGGTCCATCCCACTTACCGGGATAGACACGTGCATATTCAGCTCCGTCCATCCCGCTGATCAATAATGAAGAAACTCAGCTCAACTCTTTGCTCTCACGTTCACACCGTCACCCGGGACACACAGACACATTTCCAATGTTTTTTTTTTTGTTTTGTTTTTTTGTGAAAAAACCTTTAGCTGACATCAGTGCTTGATTGAAATGACGACGTTAGCATTTTTCCTTGCTGCAAAATTCGGACAACTTGCCTGCAAGGAGAGAATGGAAGGATGGACTGATGGACTTCACTGAGTTGTATCAGGTCCTTAAGGTAGAGTGGCAAGTAAAGCACCCTTATTATTATCTTACCAGAGTATTCTCACATCGCAGCTTCACCCAAAGCTATATCAGATTGCTACCTACATTAATATACACACGAGAATATAAAATAGACTAAGGATCTATATTATTTTTTCATATTTATGGAGTTTTCATTTGCTGAAATTGTTCATATAACTGTTGATTCAAGTATCTACTTTAAGTCAAAATATTCTCTGATTGCACACGTTTTAGATTGAAGAAGAAATTAAATAACATTGGATTATTATTATTTTAATAAGACAAAACAAATCTGAAGTTAAACCAATAATAAGTGCTAGAGCAGCCTTTATTCAACAAGAACAGTTATGGCTTTGCGTGGTAAGTCATAATTAGTTAACCGTGATGCTCGTTACTCAGGTAAAGACAAATTTAGTTGTTTTTTTTTAATCTTCCCGCTCCTGTACCTGACAGCCATGATCGGCCAAGCTCAATACTCCGGAGTGCAAAAATACGAGAGGGGAGTGAGAAGGGTTAAAGTGCAAGGCATTAACTTTGAGCATCCAGGAAATCATACATATACATTTTTGTACGTTAATCTTCATCTGCTGTGGGTTTTTTCCTGTTTAATAAAAGATTTTCTTCCCTCAAACTCTATAAAAAGAATTTTTCTCCTCAGTTCTTTGACTCAAGCTTAAGCAGTAGCCAAAATATGGCTTCCTCTAACATGGTGTCCTCTGATTGTGCTGCAACGGTGCAACAGGCTTCACACAAAATTCACTCCTTCTGTCCAACGGTTAGCTTTGCCAGTCCTATTTTAGACAGAATATTTCAAGTTTCTCCTCATTGAAAATCAATTAAACAAGGCCATGCTAATGTTACTAACTCATACAGATGGAAATCATTGATGCTGCCTTTGTGTGGGAAAATGACGATATAACCATCAGTGACCCTTTGACATTGGTTTGGCTGTTACATCCACCAGAGGGCAGCGCAGATGTAAATGCCAGACTCTGCAGACAGCCACATCTGCAGGTTGAAATGGAATAGAACGTGGATTCAGGTGATAACTCGTGGAACTTCACACCCACATGGACCCTCATCATTGCACAAATGGAACCATGGGTAACGTACATGTGACCAGAACACAACACAAACCCAACGCAGCAGACGCAGAACAAGGAAAGTCCAGCCTGACCGTGAGAAGCACCAGGAAGTGGCCACATTGTTGTCACACGTCACGTGTTGTTACAATAAACCTTCACAGCACTGACGTATCTACGCTAGCTCACCTAGCCTGTCTCTCCCCCTCCTCTCCTCTGTCCCCCAGGTTTCCTTTCACCTCAACCGGTCGAGGCAGAGATTTCCTTTATTTCTCTCCACTGAAGCGTTGTGTTTGCTCATTGTGTGAACTGTTGTGTTTCTCTGTCTCCATGATGTTGTCTGTGTACAGAGACCTGAGATCGCGCTATACAAATAACATTGAATTGAATGGAATAGACCGTGTCTCAATCTCATTCGAGATTAAAGTCCCGCCCACTTCCAAGAGGCGTGGCCAACAAACATAGATGTAAATGCCTCTGTACACCGTAGGATAGACCTACAAACAATCAGACAATGATCTGGATCTGTCATGCAGAGCGACGCAAAACATGTCAACAAAGCTGCTAGTTTTCTAGGAGCGATGGCCGTGTAGTTAAAACGTCTCACTACTTACGGCCGGGGTGCGCTCTTGAGCAAGTCGCTAAAATACACGACAGCAACAGCTGAATCAAAAGACAGCTGCTCTTTGGGGGCCATACAAAAGTGGCTTCTCTGTTGCCATGGCGATAAGCCTCCCTCGAGAACACGGTTCCCTTTTTTTCTGAGATTCTAACTTTGGCCAAAACGGCGTCTTTGCCAAACCGAATCACCTTCATCCAGACAATTGTACTTTCACTAAAGTGCACAGCAATCCCGATGAGGTCAGTCACGGCAAAAACCAGCAGACTTACACAAATGACATGACAGAGATGTGATCCTGTGGCGTGTTGACGTGTTGCGTCACAAACTCTCTCTTCACAAAGTTCCACATATTTGTCTCAACTTCCTATGCTCATCGTGCATCACTGCCCCTGATGGTTTCTGGTGGTACTGTACTGCACGAGACAGATGACTTTGTCCGTCTACCCTTGAGCATAAATGCGCCCAATCACCTTCAGTGGTTTTCTGCTTTTTCAACCTCAGAACTGTGGACTTGTGATGTTTGTTTTCATCACGTCACGTGACGCTGTCCCAAACAATACAAATAAAAAGTTAAGCTCATATAGCAGTGGGAAAACATGGGGTGGAAAAAGATTTACAACTGAGCAACATTTTAGCTTATAAGGACATTTGCTTACTTGAAACATAAACGTTAAAAAATGAACCTAAAAGCAGAAAGAAATGAAAAAGGTTCAAAATGACATTGCACTACAGCACACACTGCCAAAAACATGACTGCTCAAGATCCGATTGGATGTGTTAGACTTGAAAACTATAAAATGGCATCATTGCTTTGAGTATATAGATATATAGATATAGATATTGTTTATGTACAAAGTACAGAATATCTGGGAAAGAAATGTGACAACAGTAGCTATCATTAAAGACTTCACCATGCGAATAGAATATCTTTTTTTTTTAAAACTTGTGGAGAGTATTACTTTCAATCTGTGGGAATAATCCCTCTGTTATCTAGAAGTGGGGATTTCATCTGTGAGGACGGCGGACAGCCCTGCTGTGAGATCAGAGGCTGCCTTCGTATGTGCCTTCAAACTGAGATCAAAATGGAATGGAAACAAAAATGACTGTTACATTAGAATTGGTTATAACAACAGACACATTAACTCTGGACTGTATTTGACTTCCTAATGGCCGATTTAGCTTTCCTCAAAGTCTCTGAGCTTCCTTTTTACAGTGAGCATCCTCTGTGGCTCCTGGGTGGACAAATGCACAGCTACTCTGACAGCGACAGCCTCTTGGGTTTGCTTCGTCTGCCAGCAGAAGGGACGGGCTGTCGGTTTGGGCCTGAATTAGCATTGTCCGATGGGTTGGGGATCGAGCTCGGAGGTTTTGTTGAGCACAAGGAAGGATCTGAGGCGGGGGTTGAGTTTTCAGTAACTGCAGGCGCTTCAATGTTTGTTTGAAGAGGTTCGACCACAGAGGGGCGCTCTTTGGGCTTGCGGCCCCTCTTCTTACCCGGTGCAGCACAGTTTGTCACCTCTGCTTTGACCCCGTTGTTCTGCGGCGCTTTATTCTTGCTGCTGGAGACCACTTCATTCTCGGCTGCACGAAACCAGTTCTGAAGAAACAACACAGATTGTTTTAGTCATCACCTGGAGCAATTACCCAACATGCAATAGTGTCACGGTCAAATAATCTCAAATAACTCTACACTCAATAGGACTGATAGATTTACACATGTAACCTAACACTTCTGTTTCAAAGTTACGTTCTCATCAGCTGGATTTCTCATAAAAGAACATCAACGTAAACATGATGTAGAAAATAATGAATGACTGATTGAAATCAGCAGTACAGTAATGTCACTTCCATGTGTCTCACCTGACGCCCTCTGCTGTATTCCAGTAGAAATGTCACACACACGCCTGTAGTCAGTCATTTGTTGTACTCAATGGTTTTTACTAGACGTATCATTTTTAAAAGAGCTAAAAGAGAGGGAGCAAAAATACTAACGATGGGCTGAACCCTCTGATAACGCTCCTCTGGTCCCAGCTCTTTTCAAAGAGAATATTTGTTTATTTCTTTTACAGGTGAGATAACTTGACGTGTGCTATAATAAAGCCATGTTCCCATCAGTACAGGACAGTACTTATTGTTTGTGTTTCCATGAGGATTTGTACCAAAATAACCAGCTCCTACTCTTCCATTATCTGACATCTTATCTTAGGGTACCAGAGTAAAATGGTACAGTGAGGTCTGGCTCCGCCCATGACAGTCAGCTGACTGGACTACAGACAAATGTCACGCCCTTGGGACAACCAGTGAACACTGTTGTGTCACGTTCCATGTCGTCGGTGGTTGTCGCTCTACATCAGTATCGAGCACTGTACTAGCTGTGCAGTGTAGAGCTGCCACAAACCATTCAATAATCCACGAGTCACCCATTTAAATTGACGTTCATTTCACCAGCTAACTAGCCAATTAGCTTACTGAGACGTCCCTCTTGCTCAGAATTGACTCGTGCATCGTCGTCGTGCAAGTTCCATCGCACATTCTTCTCTTTTATTTTGGTAAAATGCTCCCGAACTTTTCGAGCTCCGTTGCCGGCGTTGCCATGATTCTGTTTGGACATAACTTTTCTGGTGACATCACGGCTAACCCCGATTACCACGACTGCACAAGTGCACCAAGGACAGAAAGGCAGACAAGACAGTGGAAGGTGCAGCGTTAGTTTATAGAGAACAGTACAGTACAGGGTGTGACCCTGCATATCTCCTGTGGAGGATAAAGCTGTAGGAAATGGATGGATGGACAAACATTCATGGCTAAAGGCTAACCTACGAGCCCAAGATGAATGTGCATCACAGCGTTGCACAGGGAAAGACACTGGAATTTCTCTGACTTCATGTGTTTCTTGTGTTGCCACAGCCAATCAAACCCCACATGTGTTGCAGAGTTACAGAGTCCCACTGTGACGCCCTCAGGTGATAATCATTTAGTGGAAGAAGTGACTGATGAATTTGAGCAGAAGAACAAAGCAGTCTTCAAACATGACACTGTAGAGTTTGTGTGAACGACAGACGGAGACTGACTCACCTGTGAGTGTGTCTTGCTGATGTGGTACTTCACGCCGCTCTCTGAACTAAACTCCTTCTGACACAGCAGACAGGTGTACTTCCCCAGTTCTCCACCACCCTGCAAAACACACACACACACACACACACACACAGATAATAATAATGTTGACATTCACACTGTAGTTTATCTGTCTGGGCTGAATCTCAAAACATGACAAACATTATTTTATATCTTTTAAACCTATGGTTCTCAAACTGGGCTCCCTCTGCTGGCACTACCAGAGTCTGTGATCAGAGTGGAGCTGTGACCTTTGACCTGAGTCTGTAGAAAGTGAAAACAACTATAATAAACTCAATAATAACCATTTTATCGCGCTCCATTTTAATCTAATCTTACCACAGCAGTGTGTGAAGTATATGTGAGGAAGAGGAGGATGATGAGAGCAAATGATCTTATTAGGAATAAAGTCTGTAGCTGACTTTGCTCAGACTATTTACACCACGAGCACATTATTTTCATGTTGTTACTTCAAGAGCTCTATATTTCCTCTGGAGAGTTTTTCTTAGTGATGGACAGATGAAGCTTCATGAAGCATTGAAGCCTTTCATCCAGTTGGTTCACTCCAGCGCAAAGCTTCTTGAAGCTTCATTTGCTCTAGTAGGACATCTACTGGACGCAAAAATATCAGTGAAGCCTGTGAATAAAACTGTCAGCAAAATAAAGAAGTATGCAAAACATGTATATTGTAGTGATGGCAGTATACTGTGTATATATATATACTGGCAGTATGGAAAATGATTATTTGGAAATGATCATTTACAGTGAGGTGAGGGTGGTTGGGGTCTGGACAATGATTGTGCTTTTGTAACGTCATTGGTTTTTATTTAAAAACAACCGTTTCTCCACTGTGGCAGGTCTTAAGCGATTTCTTTTTTTTGCTTTGGAAAACACCCACTCACAGGGCACAGATGAGGCAGGCATACACAAGAATGCCACTGCTAACTTATATAAATGGGGATAGACATATTTCTGTCTCTCCCAGTGTTGAAGGGGGTCCTCCAGCCTTCCAATATTTGGCTCCATCATGTAGCGTTGGACCTCAATATTTGCGTCGGCTATCATGTTTTATTATTATTATTATTTATTATCTCTACCTCTCTCCAAACTATCTCTGACTCTATCCAAACTGTCTCCAAACTCTCACTGACCGCAACTCTCCATCAAACATATGGAGCCTGAGGGGTTTATATCGCTGTCAAAACTGGTACAGCCGGGCAGCGAGGCTTCGGACGTCATCATTTTCAGCTCCTCCCCTAAATGAAGCAAGTCTCGATATGCTCATCGTGGAAACGCCCCCTCCGCTACTCGGCACACGCCTCGAAGCCTCGATACGGACCGTCGCATCATTATTTTTCATATACTGTGATGACTGTCATAATTACTTCCTCTTTAGTCTTGTTATTATCTAATGTGTTCATTTTCACACATTACTATTTACCTGGCTGCAGTTGGCGAGATGAGCTTTAAGTCCTGACACGCTGGAATAGACAGCTTCACAGTTCTGAGACAAAACAGAAACAAAGAGGAAAAAATGTCAAAAAGAAGGGGCACAATATATTAATATACAGTATATTAATAAAAACACATAAACAACAAAGGCTGGGCAATATGGCTTATAAAGGTCTGTTGTGTAGGACTAGATGTTGCTATTGTTAAAAATAAATAAAAATATATAAACACAGGACCAATGGCACTCTGTGGGATGGTCAACTGAGTGATGGCATCCATTGGGTTGTCAAGTGGGCGCCCTCCTTCTTGGGTGTTTCGCTGATAGCCCACGACACCTCCAGAGGGTTCAGCAGTGAATCCCAGCGTCCCAGGTTCACTCCCTAGATGCCATCAACTCATTTGAAGGCCCAGGCAGAGTCCTTCCTCTTCATCCACAGCCACTGGCTGCCATTCTCAGCAGCCCTGGAGATGTCTTTTACTGCCTGACGATGGGCCTTCCCTGGCACTCCAAACTCCCTGAGTAGCCTGGATGTTGAGGTGGCTACGAACCCTCTGCAGCCTACTTCCACTGGGCATACCTTCGGTTTCAAGCCTTGTTGTTGGGCGTCAGCTGCAAGTTCAGCGTACCTCAGCTTCTTGTGTTCGTAGGCCTCCTCCACTGCACTCTCCCAGGGCACCGTGAGCTCGATGATGTACACTAGCTTGAGTGAGGCTGACCACAGAACAAGGTCCGGTCACAAGTTGGTGGATGCAATCTCAGCTGGGAAGCAGAGCTTCGTGCTCAAGACCACTCCTCCCTTCCTGCACGATGTCCCTGTGTCTGAGTGTTGCCTTTGCCTTCTCAGTTGCAGCTAATGGGGTCCACTTCCTCCCAGTGGCCAGGATGGGGGCAGTTTGGGCTACAAATGGATTGGTTGAGTCCAGTAGCATCATCTCCAGTCTGACTTTGGCGCACTTGTACTCTGCCAGACTGGAAATGGCCAGGTGTAGCATCCCTTTACCATAGAGACCAAGACACTTTCTTACGTATGAGCTGACCAGTCTCTTTTCCACCTTTGAGAGCGGGACTTCATAGAGGGTAAGTGGCCACAGGAGACGTGGAAGTAGTCCGTACTGCATACACCAGAGCTTCAGCTTGCCATGAAGCCGGATTCTGTTGATGTTCTACAGGCCGCTGGCTACCTCCTTCCTGAGCTGCTCTATTTGCTCTTTGTCTTTGAGGGAGGCATCATACCAATGACCTAGACTCTTCACAGGCTTCTCGGAGACCGCTGGAATGGGTTCCTCGCAATGTGAAAGCGGTGGTCTTGACGATTGAGATGCTTCTGGACTTGCTCAGCTTGATCTTCATGCTATGTTTTCCTGGAGCTTCCCAAGTAACCGTACAAGCCTTGGTCGGGATGAATGTTGTGACGTCGTCCATGTAGGCTCTGACCGGTGGCAACCGTAGCCCAGGCCTTATCCACTGTCCGCCAACCACCCATTGAGAGGCCCGAATGATGACCTCCATGGCAAGGGTGAAGGCCAGTGGGGAGATGGTTCAGCCGGCCATGACTCCCACTTCCAGGTGTTGCCAGGAAGTCCTGGAAGTAGGCCTTGACAAGGGATGTGAGAGCTGCTGGGACCCTGAAGTAGGCAAAGGCTGTCCACAGGAGGTTGTGAGGGACTGAACCAAAAGCGTTTGCGAGATCCAGGAACACCACATGGAGCTCTGTGCCCTCCTTCTTGGCGACCTGGATCTGATGCCAAATGACACTGGCATGCTCCACACAACCGGAGAAGATATCAGTATAATGGATATTAGTAGGCTATATCCCATTATAGGAGATATATGGGGATATAAAGCTGCACAAACCATTCTCGAACATCTCAAAAGAAATTATTCTTTTGAGATGTTTGCGCTTCTTAAAGGAGAGTATAAAGTATATATCATATCTAATATACAATATTTAGTGTATTTCACAAATGTATTCAATATAATAAATATGATGATTGTCAATACAACAGCCTTTAAAAGCAGGAAAAGTCATCAGGATATGACGATATCCAACACCTGAGACCATACATTGTCTCCTGTCACAATACAAATATAATATCAATATAAAAATACATTCTCAGCAAACTGTGACACAGTGAGGAGCCAGTGGTTGTTCTTACTTCATTGGTGCAGCAGATGAAACCCTTCTCTTTGACTTGGTTCTTCCAGGTCTCCAGGAGCTCTGGGCTAAAGTTGGGGAGGCCGGGTCGTGTGTAGTTTAACTGTACACAACAAGTTAGCATCTATATCATTATATAACATTAGTAACATATTATATTTCTTTGCGTGTGAGCTCTCGTCTCAGTTCTGTGTCACATTGTAAATCTTGACTTTTTAGCCATGGCTCACGCTAATGCCCGCAACTTATTGCCCACTGTCATGTTTCAGCTCGGCCACAGCTGTTGTCACCTATGGCTTATATGTAATTGGAAACGATGACACTGATGAAAATCTACAGCTGATCATATTCATCACTTTTTTCCACGTACACCCTCCGAGATTGACTCAAATGATTAAACACACAGGAAGTTTGTTTCTGTATAATTATTCTCCCTGCTCCTCTCTCTTACTTTGACTTAGACGACAGTGTGGCTCCATTGCTTTGCTTGTGCTGCGTGTGTCTCATTTATATAGAACTGACCACTCAAAGCTGCTTTACACTGCACCCATTCATCTGTGTGCCAGTGCATTTCCTATCACACGTCTTTTAAACCCAGGCACAGCCGTCAGGAGTAACATGGGGTTAAGTGTCTTGCCCAAGGACACGTGGGTATGTAGACTAGTAAGGCCAGGAATAGAACCCACAACTCACTCCTCCAATAAACTACTGTTGCCCCACTAGTGGCAACATGATGAGATGATGTTTCTGCTCAGACAGTGCAGAGCTGAACGGTTAGAATAAATATCTAACTGTGATTCCTGTGTTTGATTCACAGTACTCGAGGGAACGGTGTTTTTTACATGATTATTCCTGACGCGGGCCAGTCAGGCTGCAGGTGGAGCACATTAATACATCTTGGCCAATATCTGATAATACATTTTAAAGCCAATATTGGCCGATACCGAGGTCATGCTGATAACATGGTGCATCCCCATTATTGACACATAGTGTCCCGAGTGCTCACCCTCTTGCTGTCAGGCACCAGGTCGTCTTTGATGCGTCTCTTGGTGCCCCAGTCTTTGGCCAGCTCATCCTCTGCGATCTCTTGCAGGTGGAACACTGCCACCTGGGCTGAACGGCGCCTCACTCTGCCACTGGGGGTCCGCTCAAAGTCCTCCCCCTGGCTCTCATTCCGCACTGCTTTGTCAGCGACTGACTCCCTCTCTTTTTCTTTCCCCCTCTCTTTCTGCCTGGTTTCTCTTTGCTTCTCTTTGGGCTCTTTGGAGGGAGATTTCTTCTGCCAGTCCATCTTCTCAGGCTGGTTTTGCTCCTTCTTGCCTCCTGCTGGAGACTCCTCTGACAGTACCTGCAGGAGCAGTGTAGAGGGACACTTCTTTAGCCTTCCTGTAATGTTCAATTTAATCTGCTTTAACAACTTTCCTGAAACATAAACCCTGTGTTTTTCTTCTGATTTCACTTGAGACAAACAACAACCAAAACAAACCCCCGTCTTCTGAAGCGAACTCCGCCCCAATGCCTGGTTTGCCAAGAAGTGGGCTGAGAGCTGAGTGGGGGATTCGGGGGTCATTGAAGGGGGTGTGGTCTGGTAGTGATATCTGATTGCAGGTGAGAGAAAGGTGACAAATGGTGTGTTTCCACCGGCTCTACTCGCCTTGCCTCGGCATGGTTAAGTTGCGTTTCCACTAGCATAGTACCTGGTTTTTACTACCTGCTCTGGTGAGGTTCCAAACGAGCTCAATAGGAACTATGGGTGACTGCCAGCTACTGATTGATTTCTCTTTACGACCTGCGTCTGAGCGTCATGCTTGTGATTCCACTTCCTGCTCCACTTGTTACATTGCCATAAAAATGTGTAGGTATATAAGAAGTAAAATAAGTCTATAATTCCCATACACACATGTTCCCATACCTGAACATCCAACACCCCAGGCTCTAGATTAAACATGTTGCCATATATTAAGGTTTCTTTGTCTCTAGCAGTTGCACATGAACTACAGATGGTACACGCTTTTTCATAAAGTAAATGTGATTTGTATTGATATAAGAACACTGGTCACATTAGACCACACATGATTTGTATTGATATAAGAACACTGGTCACATTAGATTTGTATTGATATATATATGATTTGTATTGATATAAGAACACTGGTCACATTAGACCATATATGATTTGTTGATATAAGAACACTGGTCATACCAGATTGATATAAGAACTGGTCACTTAGACCACACATGATTCGTATTGATATAAGAACACTGGTAGAGACCACACATGATTCGTATTGATATAAGAACACTGGTCACATTAGACCACACATGATTTGTATTGATATAAGAACACTGGTCACATTAGACCATATATGATTTGTATTGATATAAGAACACTGGTCACATTAGACCACACACTCCATGAACACCATGAGAAAATGAAATCTTCCACATGAACCACTGTTTTCTCACCCTTTCTTTGCCGGTGTTGTTGTTGTTGTCAGTTGTATTGTCCTTGTTGTTGCTGCTGCTGTTGTTGTTATTGGTGGCAGCTGTGGCAGTGATGGTTGCTGAGTGTTCAGCACGTATATGGTAGTCTCTGCCGGCTGTGGAGTGGTAGGTTTTTCCACAGTGCTGACACAGAAACACAGGCTTCTCGTCATCAGAAAACTCCCCTCCACAGCGCTTCTGGTGGTACTGGTAACCCGTCAGACTGGAGAAATGGGCCGAGCAACCCTGTATGTGTGTGTGTGTGCGTTCAAGGTCAGTGACAGAAATGGAAAACAGAATAAAAACACATATGCAGCCTATATCAAAGACAACACTTGTTGTTATTGCGTCATCAACATGCTGCACATGCAGCACAGATTTTGGAACCGCGCACAAAGAACGCGTTGGGTGTGCGAGGACACCTCAACATTTACTGTACTCAAGTATCAAAAGTCATTTTCTGATATAAAATCTACTTAAGTATTAGAAGAGAAAGTATTTAAACAAAGTGAGCAATTACAATTTGAATATGACATTTATTGTGGCTTCTAAATAATAAAAGCCTAATAATAAGTACAGGCCAACAACTTCAAACAATTAACCTCATGAATGGTGACACACTCTCTCTCTGTCAACTTCCCTGTGTCTGTTTGTATTTTTGAAACTTTTGGAGTCTGTGGAACTTCCCCACGTCACACTGTGTTTTAATTCAACTTGGATTATCTGCGTGAGCTCGCGAGCTCACCATTTGGCCGCTCAGCTGTCAGCTGAGAGCTGAAACAGCTGAGCGCTGAAACCCAGCGTCCAGAGTGTACAACAGAACCCCGGAGACCAGAGTCTCGGTGTCGGACACGGCACACAACGAGCCGCTGGTGGAGTGGCTCAGTGGTTAAGACCGGTACCCTGTGTGCGAAAGACATCATAGTCGCAATGGTCGCAAGTTCGATTCCACCCCTGGCTGATTGTACTCAATTCAATTGTAAGTCGCTTTGGATAAAAGCGTCTGCTAAATGACATGTAATGTAATGTTTTAAATTCACTTGGAGCTGAAATCTGCGGCTAACAGCTGAGCGGCTAACAGCTGGTGCCGCTTAAAACAACTAGCGACAACAAACAGGCATTGTGTCACTAACTCAGCTTTTATTTTGTAGATGGTTAAAGGAAATGTATCGGAGTAAAAGTAAAAGTATTTGTACTTTGTTACATTACAACACTGTCTAGAGTATACAACGGCCTTAAGACAGCAATAAACCAACTACTCCTGTGTCCTGCAAAAATAAATCAAAAATAAATCAAACAGCTACTTTTGTGAGTGTTTTACAAACATCAGTGAACATATTAGATACTGTAGACCACAGCTGATGCAGATTTGATGAGTTGAGACTTTTGTTAAGAGGCTAGAATCAGTTGTTTCAGTTATTTCGCTCATGCTTGACCCCGTTTGCTCTTTGGTAAACCAGCAAACCAAATGCAATGTGTTTAACACTCTGAACTCTCCCTCATCCCTCATCATGAAACAATGAGTATATTTGGTTATTATTGTGTGGGTTGTCTTAAGAAAACATGAGGAAGCTGCTCATTCTTCAGTGAGTGACGACGTCACTGTACAGGCTCTAGTTTTCACAGCGCTCTCTCTCCACACTCTCTGGGTGAGTAATGGGAAGCAGAGTGTTGGCAACATGTCAACAACGGGGCATGAAGGAGAAAGGATGGAAGGAGGGAAGTCGAAGGAGGCAGAGACAGGAGAAAAGGAGAAAGTGGCTCGTGAGGAGAGAGGGAAACGTGTCATTAGAAGTTGGACAAATACAAATGAATGACAGAGGTGGAGAAGGAGAGGAAAAGAGGACTGTGCATACCTCACTAGGACATTTGATTCGTCCCATCTGTTTGAGAACTCGACGCAGCCTCTCTCTCTCCTCATGCTCGTCGCCCGTCTGGCCTTCACTCCCCGACGGCTGAGGAAAACAAAAACAGTGTTGAAATTCATATGTGTGTCCCACCAACACAATCATCAACTATTACTGCATTATTAACTGATGACTGAATGAAACATTTATTTTCATAATCTGGTTTCTTTGCACCATAAAACAAGGAAAAACGGATTCATTTTGGTTTTTGGAAAATCATTTTGAGCTTTGGCAAACAATCCTTTATCAACCAAACAAGCAGATTATCATTTAAGAAAATGCCTGTTTTTCATCTTCATTGTGTTAGGATGATCGATTCACTGCAATACGTTTATGACAACTGTCTAACTCGTGTTTTCACTGGAGTCAAGACCAGAACAACAGATGGTGCCAGTGAGGAGGAAGATGAGGATGAGGAGACAGTCTGGATCTAGGATTCCCAGTGGAGAGACATTCATGTGTTTTCTAATGTGTTTTCAAACAGAGGAAAAAGAGAAAGGCAGATGCAACCAGAGCTTTCTGCAAAGTTTTAGGAGGAGATGAGATACACCTTCATTTACACAGTCAGGGGGAGGAAGCAAAGGAAGGTACAAGATTACGGATCAATAATAACATAATAACCACCTGCCAACAGGGATATTGATAGATACACATCCTGCGTCACTGACACATTCAAATGTAACCTGCTTGAAAGGATATCTTTGTTTTTGCAGTCACCAAAATGTTCTATATATTTGGGATGTGTCGTGTTCAGACCGCAGCGTTAATACCTGTACTGTCGCTTTAAGAGTCCAAGTCATTCAGGTGCTTCTCTCAGTTTGAGCCTGACGAGCTGAGAGGAGGTCATGTATTCGTTTGTCATCTTTCAACATTTATTTGGGTTTTTGGATAATGCAAACCTTGTTTTATACATGTACAAATGTTAGTTACTAGGTTGTGAGCATGCAGTTAATGTGTCAATTGAATATAAACCTTATAAACAGACTTTTCCTGGCTTTAAATTAGACATGTTTCCATGTGCTCGTCTACAGGGTTTCTGTCTGTTTATCTGCTGACAGGAGCTTGAGACTCGTGTGCTGTGTGGAGGAGACTGTTACAGAGCCTTATGTGTGTAATTCATCTGACATAGTGTTTACATGTGTTTACACTGGTTACTTTGCATGGAGAAGGAATTCATGTTTTCAAACACGTTTAACATTTCATAATGTATTTAATTCATTTTCACATTTTTATTGAAGTATTTAAGTAAGTATGTATGTTTGCTGTTAAATACTAAAAGTTGTAGCAGTCATGTATGTATGAGCTGTTGGAGTCTGACTAGCTGAGGGGAGGAGCTTGAGACTCGTGTGCTGTGTGGAGGAAACTACATGTTACAGAGCCTTGTACAGACACATCCACCATCCTGCCTTCATTAAAGAGCCACCAGTAGCTGGTGGTTGAACGGGTCCTTTCTTCATTCAGCGCAACATAGAACACAACAGAGAACACAACAGAGAACATAACATAGAACACAACATAGAACATAACATAGAACACAACAGAGAACACAACATAGAACATAACATAGAACACAACATAGAACACAACATAGAACATAACATAGAACATAGAACACAACATATAAATATAGAACACAATAGAACATAACATAGAACATAGAACACAACATATAAATATAAATATAGAACACATAATATAGAACACAAATATATATAAGATAGAACACAACATAGAATAGAACATAACATAGAACTAATATAGAACATATAAATATAACATATAACACAACATAGAATAGAACATAACATAGAACATAACATAGAACATATAGAACATATAAATATAAATAGAACATAGAATAACATAGAACACAACATAAAACATAAATATAGAACACAACATAATAGAACATAGAACATATATAGAACACAACATAGAACACATAGAACATAACATAGAACATAAACATAACATATAAATAGAACATACATTAATTACATTACATGTATAGAATTTTATCCAAATACAAAATAGAAACAAATAGAACAAATAGAACATAAATAGAACATAACATATAAATAGAACACAACATAGAACACAACATAGAACATAACATAGAACACAACATAGAAACATATAAAATATAACATAGAACATAACATATAAATAATATAGAACATAAATAGAACACAACATAGAGACATAACATAGAACATAACATAGAGACACAATATAGAACATAACATAGAACATAACATAGCACAACATAGAACATAACATTAAGAATACAACATAGAACACAAATAGAAACACAACATATAGAGACATATAGAACATAGAACACAACATAGAACATAACATAGAACACAACATAGAACATAACATAGAACATAACATAGAACACAAATAGAAATAACAACATAGAACACAAATATAGAACACAACATAGAACACAACATAGAACATAACATAGATAGAACACAATAAAATATAGAACACAACATAAACAACATAGAACACAACATAAATAGATAGAACACAATATAGAACACAACATAGAAGAACATAAAATAAACATAACATAGAACACAACATAAAACACAACATAGAACACAACATAGAACATAACATAGAACATAACATAGAACATATAGAACATAACATACATAGAACACAACATAGAACACAACATAGAACATAGAACACAACATACACATAACATAGAACACAACATAAAACACAACATAGAACACAACCTAGAACATATCATAGAACACAACATAGAACACAACATAGAACATAACATAGAACATAAATATAGAACATTACATTACATGTCATTTAAGGCAGCTTTTATCAAAGCGACTTACAAATAGAACACAACATAGAACACAACATAGAACATAACATAGAACACAACATAGAACCTAGAACATAACATAGAACATAACATAGAACACAACATATAGATAGATAACATAATAACATAGAACACAAAAAAGAACACAATATAGAAGAACACAACATAGAACACAACATAGAACACAAATACACAACATAGAACATAACATAGAACACAACATAGAACACAACATAAAACATAACATAGAATAAAACACAACATAGAATAACATAGAACATATAGAACACAACATAGAATACAACATAGAACACAAATAGAACACAAATAGAACATAACATAGAACAAATAGAAACACAAATAAAAACATAACATAGAACACAACATAAAAACACAACATAGAACACAACATAAGACATAACATAGAACACAAATATAGAACACAAAGAGAACACAACATAGAACAAAACATAGAACACAATATAAAACACAAATAGAACACAACATAGAACATAACATAGAACACAACATAGAACACAACATAGAACAAAACATAGAACACAACATAGAACACAACATAGAACACAACATTAGAACTTCTATGTCCCTCCTGGTCCCAGAGCACTCTGATGCACGCACACACACACACACACACACACACACACACACACATTCATACAGTACGACTTAAACACACACACTAACTCACCTTTACAACAACAACAACAACAACAACACCTGTGTGTGTGTCATAATATGTAGTGAAGATTCTCCACTTATAGTGTGCATGAAATCCTGTGTCTCTTTCAAACACACATACACCGTCACCTTCACGCCTCTCACCCATTATCACTTCCTTTCATCATGGCCTTCAAAATAAGAGGCTTTGGCTTTTTGCTCATTTAACTAACTTTCATCAAATTAGTTTGTATTTCATATATTATTTTCAATGTTGTATAAATGTCTCTGTGTTTTGAAATCTCCTTGGTCTGGATGCTTCATTATATTATATTTATATAAAAGTTTAAATGTAAAAACACCTCAGAAAAGATGGAAACATCACAATCACATCAGCGGAATCAAGGTCAGTCTCAGTGGGCGACCTCTGTCCTTCTGCAAGCATGCTGGGTTTTCCCACACTGCACTGGGGCCGGGCCATGTGACCATGTGCACTTACAAGTCACATTACAACAGTAGATAATGTGGACTCGCTCACAGAAACAATATTTGCACTTTATATAAAACCGAACAGTAAAAAACTGAACCGTTCAATACAAAAGCCACTGCAATATTCCCAAAGATTAAATGTGTATATACTCTATATTCTCCATAAATAGATTTATATGTGACAGCTTTAATCCTCACGTTCATGAACACAGTCACGATAGGAACGACACGTCACACAATGTTAGGGAACCAAAGAACACAGCGTCACCGTCATTTACTATATCTTATATATATGTACTATATCGTTAGGATTTTATCGATACCTATACTGATAATCCTTATCGATACCGATTCTTATCGATACTCTTATTGATACTACAACATGAGATTTTGTGTAAAAAATAAAGACGTTACAAGATGTTAAAAGATTATTTTTGTATTACCACATGCTAATATTAAAGCTTCAACAGAACAGAAGCTCTGCAATGTTCTGTAAGCACAGACGGACCATACGTCGACCCTGTGGCCTTCCTGCATTCTTTCTGCTGTCATCTTCATTTCGTCTGCAATGTGGGCGGAGCTGTGGTAGCTGCTGTTTGGTCCGTGGTGCCGCCTCCAGGATTAACGTAACATAAATAAACTTAACGTCGCAGAAACCAAACCGGGCGCTGCAGTCTTTAGCGCTAGCCGGGCTGCTAACTTTGTTATAGCAATCAAACACGCTGCACTCTGGGCACCAAGTGTTTGGAGATAAAAAAAAGTACAGATAACAGTACCGTTTGTCCAGAATCTTAACGGTACCGACCCAATTAGGAACTGGTACCAAAAAGCTACAAAACAAATTCAACTGGCTGAATGTATTATTTTGCTCTGTGTGTTGTGAAAACTGGTGGAAGTTTTCCTGAGTCATCACGTCTGAACACAACATGTTATTTTTGTGCTAAACTAAATAAAGTGAGACTGTGAACGTCTCAAATGTTTTTCTTCTGCTTAATGTGCGTGAAATAAAAACCGTGACCCAAAACCACAACACAATGATGCACATGCACTAACTCACTGGAACACAAGGAAACACTCTATACACAGAAACAACACAACTGCCCTCATACCACCACACATCCACAATATACTATTAAAATACACTGATAATATACTGTATATACACAACGAATACTTAATACTGTGACACAAACACTTTCTGCTCGTCTTTTATGTCACCTTTTGGAAATGGGCTGTGTTGAGTTATTATGTGTGTGTGTGTATGTGTGTGTGTGTGTGTGTGTGTGTGTGTGTGTGTGTGTGTGTGTGATGGTCATATCTTAATGAAGCTCTCTGCTGTCAGACAGCTGCACAAAGAAATGTGAGCACGTCAAGGACAGGAACACCGATCACAGATCAAATGTATCATCACTTACAAAACCACACGAGGGCAGTTTTAGAGGGAGGGGGCAAAACAGCTGAGAGTCAATATACAACAGATACAACACACTTCACTCAGCTACATGCAGGGAAACTGACACTAGTGGATACCATGACTTTCTATACATAGAGCCACAAGTGCAAGTTTTACCAACCCCCCAATACTTGTTCTGCTGTGATGTGGTTACTAATCACTTATGACCTGGTCACTGGGTCACTGAGAACAAGGTTTGGTATCAAACCTTATGGTATCAATAATTATCAGCATGAATGTCAAATAGTTAAAGATATAGTATGTAATTAGCTTCTAAAGATCCACAAACGACTGTTCAAGCTAGAGTTGTGTTCGGTCCGTTCTTTTAGTGAAATCTAGAGTAAAATAGAGTTTTTAAAAGAATTCATTGAAAATCTAAGTAGAAATTGAGAGTTTAGAATCAGTGGTTACTATTTACAACAGGTCACTGAATGCAGCACAACTGCTATTAATGGTGGATTCTATGCTTTTCCTTTTACATCCTTTTCCAAATTCTATTATAACTTATGTGCATTGAGTTGAAATGCACATAAGTTTCAATCATGGAATGATTAAAGTAACGCAGTCTTTATGTCGTCATGAGTCTGTGACAACTGTGTCCCAGATTCCCACTCGCCTCGGCACGGCACGGTTAGGTTGCATCTCCACGACAAGAAAAGTACCTACTCAATGTGGGCGGAGTCATCACCAGATGAACCCACGTGTTGAGGATTGTTAAGTAGTTTTAACTGATCTACAGTTCGACATGTTCGGCTTGATTTGTGTGTCGTGACGGCACATCGTCACATAGTTACCTACTCAACACGCTTTTGGAACCTCGCCGGAGCAGGTACCAGGTCCTAAAAACAGAACCTGGTACTAGGTACTACGCTACTGTACTTCATCCAACGAGGAAGAGAAAAAAGATTTACCCCTCTGTGAATTCATACTCACTCATATATCTTTTTACATTTCTGTTGAAGCAAACTGTTAAACTTCCTGGTGTTTTTGCTCCACTTTTTGCTCGTGTGTGTGTGTGTGTGTGTGTGTGTGTGTGTGTGCACAGACCTTGTTGCTGTGCTCAGCCATGGTGTGGTAGTTGAGGCCGGCCTTGGATCTGAACTGCTTCTGGCACTGCTGGCACTTCAGGGCGTCCTGGAGCTGCAGGGGTTAAAGGTCAAACACACCATCAAATGACATTTCCTGCTGCCTCTGCTCTTTATTGGATTTATCAATATAGAAAAAACAATTCATGTGTAACTTTATAAGAGTTTTATTTTTTTTATTAGTGCATTATTGTGGACAAAAGCCAGTTAAAGACCCAGGAAAAGTCAATTAAACAAACAGCATTTCCTTCCATAGACGTCCTCCTCGCTTCAGTATTGATCTGCGGGCAGAGGTGCTGTGATGGTGACTGACCCTGAGGTAATGTGGTGATTTTGTCATTATTTAATGGCGGCCTGTCACTTTAATGACACGTGGGCCACTGGGTCACAGAGGCATTAAAATGCTTGTAGGAACATTTGTCAGTGCAGCTGCCCTTGTCCTCAGGAGAGAGCGCTTCCTTTAACCTCCTTTATTACTTCTATTGACCGTAATAGAGTGCAATGCAAACAAAGCACAGAAGTGTACAGTGTCCAGCTGATATTCACTCTCACATAAGGACACATGAGTACAGAATGTAACATGGTTTGGGATCACTATACTGAGATACTGTCCAATCAATGTCTTTACTGTAAAGGCTCCCCAGACTCTGCAGGGAGGAGGAGGAGGAGGAGGAGGAGGAGGGGGAGGGGCATCTCTGAACACTGCAGTCAACGTCAAAGGGGAAATCGAGGATTCTTCCAATTTTTTCAAATTCTTCTAATTTTTTTGATAAAACAAAAACTTCACATAGAATGACCAACACAGGTTTGTTATTGTCTGTGATCCAAGTCCAATATTTAAATATGCGGCACAAACCACACAACTGTCTGAAACTGATTTTCCTAAATGCACTTTTATGGTTCATACTGAAAAGTTTGTGATTATGTGATGTTATACTGTAATTTATCTATAGAGTATGTTGTGTGCTTGAAACAGAAACAGGAGCGGCTTTTAATCCTAAAAGTCCTGATCACTTAAACACTCGCATTTATCAACACAGGAAAAGGAAGGCTTTTACTTTGAAACAGGAACAGGACATGTTGTATTTATACAATGTGGCTGACGGTGCAGACTCATCAGTTCACTCGTGACACAGTGAAACATTTGTCTCATGATGATATTGAATGGTCTCACAGGAAAACTCTTAAAGGCTTTTACAGCACAGTCCACCGTGCTCCACTCTGATGGATGTGTGTGTACCGTCCACTGACCTTCTTGCAAATCTCCATGTGTTTCTTGAGGCCGTGGATGGTTTTCCTGGTGACGATGGAGCAGCTGGGACACACGACTTCCCCTCGCTCTGAGATCGCCCGCTGCCACTGCGTGTCAGGAACCACGCCTGGGAAACACCATATTCTGTCAGTTATCAGTGTTGTTTTTGTCGTCGATGACGAGATGAACTTCTCATCTTTGATGACGAAATCATGACGAGACGTGTGTGAGTTTTGTTTGACGAGACGAGAATGGACGTAAATGTCAGTGCGTACTTTGTCAGACGTTCAGACATTTCTGCTTATTGTGCGCGTAATCTGTCAATCAAAACCTCGCCGCCGACCCCTTATGCCCAATTCACGCTCCTCGCGCCGGTGACGTGACGCAGTTGGGGCGCACTGAGGACAGTCGCGCCAGGGGCAGGCGGGAGAAGCCGCAGCGAGTGCCCATGTCCACGGCCCCGGGAAGCGGCGAGGGCGGGGCGGGGGTTCACCTTTGCCCCGAGCCTTTCAAGTCGACCTAGAGGCGGTCGCGGCGACATGTTGCTGTTTGTTTGTACATGTTTTAAAACAATAGTTTAAAACAACTTTGAACAAATGATTAAATATTATATTATTAAGTTACACTTAATGATTAGATAATGACTCCAACATAAAGACAAGGCTCTGTACAAGTTTTGTTTTTATGTGCTGATTTAGTAATTGATTGACTAAATCAAAAGATAACTAATAAATTGAGAAGTTCATCAATAATGTCGTTTATTATTTGATTATAAACTGATTATAAATGTTATTTAGGCATCAGAAAAGTTACTCTTTGGAAAAAGAATCACACATTCATTGAGGTGTAGATGAGATGTTCCTCAGACTAACTGATTCAAAGATAATGGTAAATATGTTCTGACTGGTGACCTTCTAGTGACCTTGTGGTGACCCTCTGGCTGTGAGACAACAATACTCTAACTATAGAGTATAGTTAGAGTATTGTATAAGTATAGAGTATAACTCTGGCTGTGAGAAAACATCACTAAACAGCAGGTACAGAAAAGTTCACCCACCAGAGCTGGTTGTGGCTGAGTCTTTCTTGGCGGACTGAGCTGGAGCTGGTCTTCTCTGAGGATCCTCACTGAGCGCACTTCCTTCTGGTCTCTTTGCACGACCTGCTTTCAGTTTCTCCTCCACCTTAGTCATGCCTGACACACACACACACACACAAACACACAGTCATGGGAGCAATTAATACTACTACTGGACGTAAACATGGTAATTAGAGATGTACAAGCACAGTGAGACAGACAGAGGACAATGCTGAACAAGGGAAATACCAGAGAAGGGAAAGTTGAAACGAACATTTAAAGCAACTCAAATCATTTTCATGAGCGATGCATCGCTGCCCTCTGGCCAACACTTCATGTTAGTCATGTCCTAACCCAATACACTCCAAAACAGCTCCTACCTCACTGCCATACGTAAACTGAACACTGCAGTTTAACAGTTTAACAACATACTGTCTGCAACAGCTGTATTTATCGTGCACAACCACTCGTGGTTTTGTCATCACACATTCACATCGATGTGCAGCACGTTTTCTCACACACTGACGACACAGGCGCCACGCATCAGGACTGCATCATCGAGTGTAGCATGTATCCTCGTTTACATGTGCTGGAGTTTATGTATGTGTGTGTGTGTGTTATATGACTGAACATGTCTATTGTTTTCATGTATTTTACAGTTGTTTACTTGTTTATGTACGTGTGTGTGTTATATGACTGAACATGTCTATTGTTTTTATGTATTTTACAGTTGTTTACTTGTTTATGTATGTGTGTGTGTGTTATATGACTGAACATGTCTATTGTTTTTATGTATTTTACAGTTGTTTACTTGTTTATGTACGTGTGTGTGTTATATGACTGAACATGTCTATTGTTTTATGTATTTTACAGTTGTTTACTTGTTTATATGCGTGTGTGTGTTATATGACTGAACATGTCTATTGTTTTATGTATTTTACAGATGTTTACTTGTTTATGCGTGTGTGTGTGTTATATGGCTGAACATGTCTATTGTTTTATGTATTTTACAGATGTTTACTTGTTTATGTACTGTGTGTTATATGGCTGATTGTTTGTCTATTGTTTTATGTATTTTACAGATGTTTACTTGTTTATGCATGTTATATGGCTGAACATGTCTATTGTTTTATGTATTTTACAGATGTTTACTTGTTTATGTAGTGTGTGTGTATTATGGCTGAACATTTCTATTGTTTTTATGTATTTTACAGATGTTTACTTGTTTATGCGTGTGTGTTATATGAACATGTCTATTGTTTTTATGTATTTTACAGATGTTTACTTGTTTATATGCGTGCGCGTGTTATATGGCTGAACATGTCTATTGTTTTTATGTATTTTACAGATGTTTACTTGTTTATGTACGTGTGTGTGTTATATGGCTGAACATGTCTATTGTTTTTATGTATTTTACAGATGTTTACTTGTTTATGTAGGTGTGTGTGTATATGGCTGAACATTTCTATTGTTTTTGTATTTTACAGTTGTTTACTTGTTTATGTGTGTGTGTGTGTTATATGGCTGAACATTTCTATTGTTTTATGTATTTTACAGATGTTTACTTGTTTATGTGTGTGTGTGTGTTATATGGCTGAACATTTCTATTGTTTTTATGTATTTTACAGTTGTTTACTTGTTTATGTACGTGTGTGTGTGTTATATGGCTGAACATGTCTATTGTTTTTATGTATTTTACAGATGTTTACTTGTTTATGTACGTGTGTGTGTGTTATATGGCTGAACATGTCTATTGTTTTTATGTATTTTACAGTTGTTTACTTGTTTATGTGCGTGTGTGTGTTATATGGCTGAACATGTCTATTGTTTTTATGTATTTTACAGTTGTTTACTTGTTTATGTACGTGTGTGTGTTATATGACTGAACATGTCTATTGTTTTTATGTATTTTACAGATGTTTACTTGTTTATGTACGTAGTACCCTGTGCAATGACAATAAACAATTCTATTCTATTATCAGATATCGACAAAGAACCAATGATTAAAACAGTACACTGATACAAACGGTGTCACATTTGAACAGAGTCAGGCTTCAACCACCTCAAGAACACTGCTGAAGTAAGTGTGTGTGGGCTGCTCATTACTGGCCTGTCAGAGAGCTTTCCTTGTGCCTGTCACTGTGGTGAGCATGCAAACATGCTCTACGCTACAAATGCATTCACTTGTCATGAATTCATTTCTAATGTGGCAGCAGAACATGATAAAGCAGCCTTCAGAGTCTCTTGAAGGTGACACTGTAATAGTACAGTCCTGGTACCACACATAAAGGTACATGTGCACATGGATCAGAGCTCAGATCAGGTTGAACCCGGGAAAATATTCTCCAACTGTGTTCATTGTTGGAGGCAACACAATGAAATAAAGTGAGGCGTACGCTGACTGTCATGAAGGTGCTTCTGGAGATGGGACAGTAGGAAGAAAGGGAGAGATACAAAGTGATTTATTATTAGAAATAAGCGAGAGCAATTTCCACAGCTACCTTTCAATCCGAATGTTCCAGATATAGAGGGCTGCTCTCCGGTGAATTTCTTGGGTGTTTTCTGCTTCCGTCCTGGCTCAAGAGAAAAAAACAAGAGCAAGGAAATGGTCAAACACACACTGTGTGGGTGTAATGAGAGAGAGAATCCATGACATGACAAGAGATCTGCTGTAATTTTACTGTGCTTCATTCGCTCCGGGTCCTCGTCAGCCAAAGATGGAGGAAGACTCCCGCCCTCACTTTCACTGCCGCCAGCGTCAGACGACGTGCTCTGGCACTGCGACTGCTGGGAGTGAGGGAGGACGGGCAGGGACTGGGGGATCTGCTGACTGTGCTGCTTCCTCTCGCTCCTCTGGTGGACCACATCGCCGTTCTGTGAGGGTGTCGACACCTCGTGGATCTTCTTCACTTTGAAGAAGACAGGAGAAGGGGGGCTGTTCTCCAAGGGCCTGGATTCACAAAACGAGGGAGGACAGTTTTGTGGGATCAGCATGACGACCTTACACCAACACCGTGATGTGGGACTTTAAACGCCCAGTCACCTTTTCTTGGTGTTGGACTTGACAGGAGTCTTCTGAAGTTTCGCTTGCCCCTCCTTGCCCTCCATCGTGACCCTGTCGGGATGGTTCCACAGCTTGTGCTTGTGCAGGTGGACCTTGGTGGCAAACACTGCCTCACAGTAGGGGCAGCCATGACTCAGCTTCTCAGCGACTGTGGCCTGGTACAAACACAGACATGAGGACATTTACAGTCCTCGTCCTGCTCCCGCCGAGCAGCTGTCACTGGAAGTCGTTCACTTCACTCATCATACATTGCCTTACGCTCATGTATGCTTAATATTTATAGACTGAGATATATGCAATATTACCGCCTTATATTAAAGGTTTTTGAAGTGAGGCTGTGTGAGGTACCACTTTATTACACTGAGCTTCCTGCGCTGAGAAGCAGCCGGACATGGCGGGTGAAATGTCATGACTGGACCTACACTGACCCAAACTAGCCCCAAAACAATCAACACATTTTTGCACATTGGAGCTGAATGTAAATATTCAGATGCACCACTGTGAGTCTTCTTAAAAGAAAATGCTGGCGGATTTGTGGAGTCTTTAAAATGTAAAACTGTACTTGCCTCGTCTTGGACATAATGTTGAGTTACAGTAGGTCGTTTTTTTCACTGCAAACTAGTAGATGTGAAACCTCGAGATAAACTAAAGGTAAGGAGAAATCATCCGGATATGTATACTGTATATTCTAAACACATCTGGAGTTTAAAATTCAACACTTATTTTGGGAAAATTCCACATGAGGGAATGAAATATGAACCGTGTGCAAGGGTTTAAGATGCAACTTCATCAAAACATTAGACAGAAGGTTGGTAACCTGCTTAGTTTCCAAAGAAAACCTGTGCTTGGGTGTGACTGGTGTGCTGTGTCATATGCTCACGCTGTCTTACTTTAGTAAATCACAAAACAAGCAGTGGATCAACAGCTCCAGTGATCTGTGATGTCTCTGATGAGGGAGAGAATGTGCTTCAGACAGAGCTGAGGAAACAGAGATTATCTGGATATTTTTGGGCTACTGTATATCCACATAAACATAATATATGCTGATATAAAGCTGCACACGATACAATACAATCTAAAATCAAATATCTACTGTTTATGATCAGTAAAAATTACAATGACCTTTCATTTCAGACAATACCTTTATTTCTTTAGCTTTTTAATGTTTAATGAAGAATAATTGCATGGAATTGCATGTAAATATGGTCAATTTCAGAAATAACAACACAAATCATTAGGCTTAAAATAAAAAATAAAGTGTTAATTGAGTGGCTTATCATTTTAGCCTTTAAAACCAGGAAAAGTCATCACTGGAACCTTATCACCATATGATCTTCATCTCTCAATATAGAAAACACTTTGATATACTGCCTATGCTGCCAGTCCATAAAGGGCATACAGAGACCTACAGTCACTTTCAATCAACCTCTGCACGCACACACGCACACGCGCACACACACACACACACACAGGGAGAACATGCTAACTCCACATAGAAAGGCCCTTGGTTGAACCAGGATTTGAACTGGACCAGCCTGCTGTGGCAAGAGTGCTAGCCACTAGTCTACCGTGTGACCCTGGCTAATAATATGTTGTTGTTTTTTTAACCCACAGTGGCCGCAGTGTTTCCACCGAGCTTACACCCACACGTCCCACACTCGAGCTGCACCTAACGATTCTTTTCATAATGGATGAATGGTTTCAGCTGCTTCTCTGCACAGACACACGTCACACAAGCCCACTTCAAAAAACGTGAATTATCCCTTTACTTTCTCTATTGTGAAGCACAAGGAAGAATTAGCCGCAAAGCAGGAAAGAGCAGAGATTAGTGACTCACCCCCTGGCAGCGTTGATAGTGGTACTTGACGCCATAGATGCTGGGAAACTCTAACCAGCAGCCTGAACACGGACACTTAACCCTGGAGCGGCGTTTAAACTCTTCCTTCCATTGAACTATCATATGGGCCTGCTCAGGGGTGAGGGAGAGACAATTGAAGACATGCAGACTACTGTACACTGTGCTGTATATTGTGCAGAATCATGGGGAGCTGCCGGCTCTGTGCAAGAAAGAAGTGAGGCCCACTTCAAACACCCACTCTACTTCAAAGAGCGAGGGAGATACTCACAGGGATGCTCCTCAGTTCCTGCACGTCTGCTTTGGGTCGACCTTTCCTCTTCCCTTCTGCTGGCTCATCACACACTGGACCTGGCACTGGGAGACAGAGAGAGACAACAATTACAGTTTCCACCAGGACAATCCTGCTCCAATATTAACTGACATGGTATGACCCATGCTCTGTTCATAGAAGTCATTATAGCCAGCATGTCCATGTGGGCTCCATCATTGATATATGCTTGTCCTTCGTCGTGCAATAAGAACCGGGGCAGATATCTACATTTTAATGAACAAATGAAGACACTCTAACAGTGTCTGCCAGTGTCACTCGCTGGGCGTCGCGACTCGATGTCTCCTCCTCAGGTGAACTCAACTGAATCTTACCCTGAGAAGAGGGAGTTTACAGTGGGATGCCGGTGGAGAAAGCTACGATGCCCATCAACGTTCATGCACTTCTACGGATGTTTTGTTTTCTTTGTTAGACAGAAATCGTGATGTCTTACTTTACGATTTTCTTGAGTGTCACAGAATGGTTGTATTGTGATATCATTGGTATCGCGGACCACGCATCGCGTATTGTATCGTATCGTGACGTACCCTGTGATTTACACCCGTATTTGCCCACATGGCCGTCCCATGTTACTAAAACCATCATTTGTCTACATCCACAGGCCCTTTATAGTATTTTACTGCTGTATTTATCAATATACTCACTATGAATTACTGATATACCTTTATATTTTAAACTAGGCGATATGGCAAAAATATCACATCACAATTTTTTTCACAGTAAAATCACAATCACGATTTAATCCCAGTTTTTTACATTGATCTGTAACTATTGTGCGTTAGTGAACAGTGCAACCAAAGTATTTCTCTATGTAAGAACAGAAAAGAAGAAATATAGAACAGAGCATTTAGGTCAAAGGAGCTTTCTGAACAGATCTGAATCAGTTTGTGCATATTAAAGAACCTTGACATACATAAGACGTAAAGTACACTCACTCTCAGACTGTCTTGCTTAAGTAAAAATGATCATTGTCATATGAGTCAGGGCTCCTAACAACTGTCCAGATGAAAATGTACATGTCTTTTGTTAGTGCATCATCTCTGTGTTCTCCTGTGATTTATGAATGAAATATGAATCCATCAGAAATTCTGTTCAAATAAATTAATTATAATTTATAATTTATCTTTATTAATCCCCCTTAGGGGAAATTATTCTCTGCATATGACCCATCATAGAATTAGGAGCAGTGGGCTGCCACACTGAGTAGCGTCCGGGGAGCAATGAAAAAAGAAGGCATTCTTAATATATTTGTTAAAACAAAATGTCTTTCTTGTTTTTCTAAACCCGTTAATTATTAATTGATTGATTAAAATGATATTGCACACCATTTGTAACAAAAACACATTTATGATGCAAAATGAATAACGTCAGTTACAAAAACAGACTGAATCTAAAGAAAAGATCTAAATAACAGTTTTAATGATTTCTTTTTTAAATTGAACAAGGAAACGTAAAAATGACATTTACAGAAACTGCCTTTAACATTTCCTCCTCATAGATCAACACACACTGAGTCCAGCCTACAGTATATCTCTGCAGTTGTCTCCTCTCCTCCTTGCCCTGCTCTTTTCCACATGCATCCATACACTCATCCTCAGCTCTTGCCCTCTCCTCAGCTGCAGAAGTGCAGGGTTGATGAGTGCAGGGGTTTGATTGTAGAAGGCGAAGAGAGCAGTCCCTGCCCGTCCTTAGAGGACACTCACATGGAGAAAGACCAGGTACAAGGAACAGTGAAGGGAGACACACATATGGGATAGAGAGAGAAAAGAAAAGCAGTAGAGCAAGAGATGGAGGGAAGGAGGAATGGAGAGAGAAAGCTGAGGCAGTGGATCACAGGCTATAGCTGATATATAGCTGATCTATTTGCCCCTCCACACACACACACACAGTCACACCTGAATGTTTCTCACTATTCAAACTGTGCACAATAGCGCTCTGTATTTAGTTCAGTTTAAATTGGGTTTGACTGAAAAAGACATGACTTCAGCTGATAACACCTACGTAAATGAATTAAGTTCATTTAAACTAAACGTGCTTGCTTAGTGTTTTTAAGTTTGTCAACCATTTTCTTTTTTCAGTGCAGTATGTTACACTCACACCACATGGTGGTAAAATGGCCGGAATTGTTGCCTCACAGCAAGAAAATCACCAATTCATATCCAGTTTAGACCAAATATGCAGGTGGTTTGACCAGGTTTCTTTGTGTCAAAGACAATTACCTCCTCTCACCTACAGTAGCTGAGAGGGGAAAACACACTGCAATGACCCAAAACACATGCAGGAGGAGAAATGAGCTGCATATTCACAAACACAAACACAAACCAAAACAAAAACACACACAGAAACAAAAACACAAACAAACCCCAAAACACGCAGGACAGAAAACACCGTCAAGTCCCAAAACAAGTCCCAACACACCGCAAGTCCCAAAACACGCAAGTCCCAAAATGCGGCAAGTCCCAAACACCAGCAAGTCCAAAACAAGTCCCAAAACACCGCAAGTCCCAAAACAAGTCCCAAAACACCAGCAAGTCCAAAACAAGTCCCAAAACACCGACAAGTACCAAAACATTTCCCAAAACACCGCAAGTCCCAAAACACCGGCAAGTACCAAAACACCAGCAAGTCCCAAAACACCAGCAAGTCCAAAAACAAGTCCCAAAACACCAGCAAGTCCCAAAACAAGTCCCAAAACACCAGCAAGTCCAAAACAAGTCCCAAAACACTGGCAAGTCCCAAAACACCAACAAGTACCAAAACATGTCCCAAAACACCGGCAAGTACCAAAACACCAGCAAGTCCCAAAACAAGTCCCAAAACAACGACAAGTCTCAAAACATTTGTGTTTGCCTCTCTCGGTCAACAGCAGGTGTAATGTCCTGAATGGAGGGCAGAGACATCCCAATGATCTCTGCTGTCCTCACATTCTTCCAGTCTTGTCACACAGATAGTTGCTCTCTATGGTGCTTGTGTAGAATCTAGTGAGGATGGGCAGAGGCAAGTGGGCTCTCCTCATCCTGTGCAGGAAGTGCAGACACCATGCAGTGATGCAGTGTTCAGAGACCAGGTGTCGTGGTGGTGCTGCTGACCACCTCCACAGCTGTGCTGTTGATGAGGATTGCAGCATGGCTGGACTGGTTCTTCCTGAAGTTTGAGCGGCTCATCAACAGAAGGTGTCGTCAGGTCGAGGCTGGGATGACTATCCTTGGCGAGTACCTCTTATGTTTGTTCTGCTTGTTGAACAGAGCTTAATTCTCCACCTCCACCATGCTGCGAGTGCACTGATGCCAGCATACTGCGTCACGTACACGATGCGCGTTGAGTCAGCGCGCGCTGTGCACGGAAGTATACCAGGGTCTTTAGGCTTCGTGGTTGTTCAATATCAGCAGATGCAGAAGGACACGTTGTGCGTCTGTAAGGCGATACTGACCAGAACAGGCTGGACAAACACAACTGGACCTTTGGGTTTTTCTTCGTCCACTGTGGCTCAGGCTTCACCCTCATCAGTCACATATTTAAAATTACAATATTTTTAATCTCGTGAGTCAGGAGATATGTATCGCGATAGACACTTCATCGATATCAACAGAAAAAAGCGTTTGATAAAGTCACGTAACCAAAAAAGTGCTAGTAAAGTAGATGAAGCAGGTTTGGTTGCATGAGCAAACTCAGTCCCTCCTTCGTTAACTAGGAAGGGTTGCTAGTTGCTACCATGCTTGCAGCCTGGTAGCGAGTGGTCAGAGCCTCTGGAGTGTTTGGGAAAATGTATTTCGGGCTTCGAGCTTAAAGACCCTCGGGCCGGGTCGGGTCGGGTTGTGATTTTCTACTTTAGACACAACAATAATCAGGTAGAAAGAAAAAAAATAAGACAGGGCTGAATAAAACTGAATGAGCAACAAGGTCTGAAAACAGTTCACCCACACACACACAACCATTAGCAGTGCATGTGAGAGTGTGATTCATGTGCATGGATATGAGTGTATTAATATTCTCCAGGCGACACAGCATTTCTCTATTAGCTGTCAGGGGGTAGCAGCTGGAGAGGTGATGCAGTCGACGCCACAGCTCGAGAGCTGAGGAGGAAATTGAGCATGCATTCTAATTCCTGTCTTAGAAAATAAAGGTCTATTCAAAAGAAAGGCATAATTAATGAATTCTGCTCTTGGGAAAGATATGTTCTTGTTGCTATGGGAATAAGATCTGCTTGTCTTAGTTAGCGCTATCAGAGGATTCTTTCCAGCTTGCAGAACAATCAGACCCTCGTACCAAAGCAAATCTGCATGTAGACAAACACACAGGCCACAGGTGCAGGTTGACACAGACACCAGCTATACACTTGCATTTTCTGTGGCATGATGCAACAGCCTGGTCTCCTTTACTTTTCTGCAAAGCATCGGAAAAGCCACATTTGAACTTGTTTTATAACGTGTCATTTCTAGTTTTTTGTGACGTAGTTCACCAGAACGAAGCCTCGGGGGTTGGTGTAGTGGTTAGCACTCTTTCCTTTGCAGCCGGTCGGAACGCGGGTCTTTCTGCAGTGTGTGGGTTTTCCCCGGGTTCTCCAGCTTCCTCTCACCGTCCAAAAACATGCAGATTTGGGGATCTGGCAAATTGGACACGCTAAATTGAGCGTAGGTGTGAGAGTGGATGGGTGTTTGTCTCTAAGTTAAGTTAGTTTTTATTAATCCCCTTAGGGAAAGTATTCCTCTGCATTTTGACCCATCCTAGAATTAGGAGCAGTGGGCTGCCACACTGAGTAGCGCCCGGGGAGCATTGGGGGTTGGGTACCTTGCTCAGGGGTACCACAGCCCTTTTTTGGCCGGGTGGGGATTTGAACCGGCGACGGCCACAGGCTGCCTCTAGGTGGCCCTGTGATGAACTGTACCCCGCCTTTCAGCCCCCCGCGACCCTCATGTGGAGGATAAATCGGTAGAAGATGAGAGCTGGTGGTGAATGCTGTGTTTCCATCATGGACGGTTCTGTTTGCAGTGGCCCAAAGTCAGGCTTAAGTTTCGACTTAGGACAGTACTTTCACTTGGTAGGCGGGGTGTGGCCGGTGACATTGTAACACTGCAACAACAACGAACCACGACGTTGTCACACTCAACACAACGGACAACAATGGAGGACATCCACATGCTCGCTTTGTGGCTGATTTTTATTTACCGTGTATATATACAAACAACAAACGAGCAGCTGTCTACACACTTCCCTCACAGAAGCCACACAGGACTGAGGCAGAAAAGACTCAACGTGTTTCTGCAACGCTGTCAATCAAAAAGTGATCCCTCCTCTTAGACAGTTCCTCCAATCATCATGCAGGAATATGAAAATCACATGATTCTGAACCAACCAGTGACACAGGTTTGTTCATGGTGGGAGTGGTCTAACTCCAGCCTGAACTGGTACGACAGAATATTTAACGGTAGGAGCTGGTTATTTTGGTTCTATTCCTGAAAATATATCAAACTCATTGGAAACATCTACAACAACTAAAATATCATGTCACAATTATCCTGACCAAAAGTATTGTAGTTAACACTAGAATAATAGTAGAATTAGTTATAAATGTTATGAACACATCGCGCTGACAGCTAAAACCACGCTTCCACATTGGAACGGTTTGGTTCGGTACAGTACGGCATGTATTTAGTTGTGTTTCCATTAGGAATAAAACCTAAATAACCAGCTCCAAGTGTTCCATGCTTTGGCACCTGGTGTGTGGTACAGTCAGGGTGGAGCTGGGCTGGTTCCACATGGAAGTCTGCCGACATATGTCGGTGTAAATATCTCATACAATCTTACGTCTCGTATAATTCCACGTCAAAAACACGTGTCATGACTAATATAAACAGCAAGAAACACGTGACACATGTATTCCTTATAAATGGCAGAATATGGAAGTGAAGAGCATATAAAACATGCTGACTAAGCAAAATCAAATATTTGTACGGAGCAGCTAAGTGCTGCCCAAACACCTTTCTCCACGACAGTGTTGTTCATACACAACTCATCAGACCAGACACGACCTGCTGTCAGTGACAAAGTAACAATGAATGTAATCAAACCATTGCAGGTTCTTTTAACTGAAATGCTCAATAAAATCATATATTCCATTCCTGCATGAGACAAACAAGAACAAGACATGTGAGCGATATTCACCACAGGTCCAGTGAGATGTACGTATGTATGTATTTGGCTCAGAAACATGTGCTAACCCTATGGTGTTATATGTTATACATGTTATGGTGGTTTGCAGAAAATGTACAACGAGGAAAAACATAAAATATGACTTCAATTGGTTTACTATAGTGAGATAAAGATAGATTCCATTAAGTTTGAATAAATCTATAAATAATTGACTTCAAAAGGAACATTATTAAGTTGTTTTTTTTCTCACTGCACAAAACGACAACATATGATCGTGGAGACAATGTTGTGAACACAGCACACGCTGATTCTCTGACGTTCACGTGATCACCACACAAACAAAGCACGACTATTGTGTCACATCCACAGTCTGCCTCTCAGGCAAGAGGATAAAACAGCTGTTCAACTCATGTCAGACTCTGACTCGCTCCCAGCTGTCTGCAACTGTTGCTCTGCACTGCTGAAACCTGACGGAAGAGGAGAGACGAGACGAGGGGAGACGAGAGGAGACGAGAGAAGACGAGAGAAGACGAGAGGAGAGGAGAGGAGAGGAGAGGAGGAGAGGAGAGTCAGGACCCAGGGGTGTTGGCAGCTGCCTAATGATCTCAAATAACCTCCGAGTTCTCCTAGCTACGCCTGCAACTGCTCCCCGAGTGCAAGGGTGCACACATTACCCACAAACACACACACACACAGACACACACACAGACACAGACACAGAGAACAGTCATTTGTTTCTTTGACAAACACTCACACAGAAGTCTTTGTCTGTGTGTGCACAGTAGCAGGCTTTAGACGCACTGTAGTTTAGAGAGACAACACAACACAAACACAAAACAACACACACACACACAACTCCATGGAAAGAACATGTAATATCACTGCTTACTCAGTCTTAACACACAACAGATGGACAAACTGATGCACCTGGACGGACGCACAACAGTGGAAACACACAGACAGACTGATGTGTAACTCGTCCTGGTTCACTGTCTCTCTGTCTGTCTTCACTGTCCTCACAACTTTCTCCTCTCACACCATGTCCATTTAGCAGCACACACACACACACACACACACACACAGGCCTCATCACCTGTCTTTGAAGACGTCCCCATGATTCCTTCCACAGTCAGGTCTGATTCAAGTCACAGGAGGTGGAGCAGCAATTATACCACTCACATACTCACTGTATGAAAATGAGAGTCTCTCTCGCTCTCTCTTTTTGCACTTCCTCCCTCTGTCTCTCTCACTCTTTTTACACTTCCTCTCTCTGTCTCTCACTCTTTTTGCACTTCCTCTCTCTTTCTCTCACTCTTTTTACACTTCCTCTCTCTGTCTCTCTCACTCTTTTTGCACTTCATCCCTTCCTCTCTCTTTCACTCACTATTTCTGCACTTCCTCTCTGTCTCTCTCTCACTCTTTTTACACTCCTCTCTCTGTCTCTCACTCTTTTTGCACTTCCTCTCACTCTTTTGCACTTCCTCTCACTCTTTTTGCACTTCCTCTCTCTCTTTTGCACTTCCTCTCTCTTTCTCTCACTCTTTTGCACTTCCTCTCACTCTTTTTGCACTTCCTCTCTCTCTCTCTTTTTGCACTTCCCTCTCTTTCTTCTCTCACTCTTTTTACTCTCACTCTCTCTCTCTTTCTATCTCTTTCTCTCACTTTTTGCACTTCCTCTCTGTCTCTCTCTTTACACTTCCTCTCTCTGTCTCTCAGCTTCTTTCTCACTCTTTTCCTCTCTGTCTCTCTCTCTCACTCTTTTGCACTTCCTCTCTTTCTCTCACTCTTTTTGCACTTCCTCTCTCTCTTTTGCACTTCCTCTCTCTCTCTCTCTCTCACTCTTTTGCACTTCCCCTCTTTCTCTCCTCACTCTTTTGCACTTCCTCTCTCTGTCTCGCTCTCTTTCTCTCACTCTTTTTGCACTTCCTCTCTCTGTCTCTCTGTCTCTCTCTCTTTGAGTCTCTGTATCTGAGATAATTCCATAAATCCATAAATGCACACATGGTCCAGTCTGACCGTGGCTCTTCCACACATAGTGGTGAGGGTGAGGCAGAAAGTACTGTGCCACACTGATAGGGGGCAGTGCTGAGCACAGTGAGTAACTTCTTCTATGCAGCAGAAGAAGAGCACCTGTCAACTGAGTGATGGAGATATTCTTGGAGAAGGATTAGGTGCATGTACTTACAATATACATATATATATATATATATATATATATATATATATATATTTGTACATATAAAGGTAAGACCATACACCATGTTCAATTATAATTAAAAAAGAGACATCAGAGAGATCAAATTAATATGAATAAATATTTGTTTATTTTTCTGCTATCGTATTGTTGAACAGTGTGGAATTTATTAAATTCAAAGCTTTTAAAACAACTCAATGTTTCAATTGAAATAAAATGAAATATAAGCTTGTATTTTGGGTTCATATTTTTGTACATCCATGAACCTCACTGCTCCTCACTACTCCTCACTGCTCCTCACTGCTCCACGTGTGTGCACGGGTTTTCCTCCAACAGTCCAGTGCAATATGGTGATTCGGGAATTGACCATAGAGTGAGAGTCTCTGTTATGTGATGGACTGGCAAACTGTCCAGGGTGTACCCCGCCTATCGCCCTGGGTCAGCTGAGACTGGCTGTGGAGGATACAGTGGTAGAAAATGGATGGACATGTGTTCTGTTCTTCCCTGATCAGCTTACACTCAGATAATTGTCAGCAGGTGGGAAGCACCTGGTAGCCCGCGGGCTCACTGCACCTCACTTGCATGTATTCATATGATCACTCAGTAAAATCTCATTGATATCGTTTATAAAAACTGTGATAATTGTTAGGAGTAAGCACCTGAATGAATGTGTATGCAACTGAATGCATAATATTCATTTAAATGGTAAATTGCATAAAATGTAAATATGGTCGCGCTCCATATTATTCTCTACCCTTCAGGCAGAGGTCGGCGACCCCTGCTCTAGTGTGTGGCCTCACTTAACCACACTTTGCAGAAAAGAGCTTGTGATTATCAGTGCATTATCAGGTGACTCTTGGTACATTGATTTTACAGCTTTGCACATAAACTGCATGCTGCATACAACTGGAAACATAATCTATTGTGTGATGTCCATCTGGCCCGTGGCCAGTGATGTGTTGAGTAGGGGCCTACGCAAACATGCATGCTGTGGAATCCCGTTCCATCAGTTCCGTGCTGCAGTAGTGTGGTTACTGCAGAGCATGTTTTGAAAATGTACACGTGTGTACTGAAAGTTGGTCGTGAACGTCCTGTACCCAATGGTTCGGGAACAATACACGTACCATTACTTTACATTAGGTCAATCGTGAGGGGCTGAGCACGTAAATGTACAAGGAGAGAAAATTAGAAAAATAAATACATATATATATATATATACATATATATATATATATGTATATATATATATATATAAATATATATACATATGCACATTTCTCTATCAGTGATCAGTGTTTATGGAGCGACAGTGCATAGAGTACTGTATGTATGAGCCAGACACACAATGGCTGCTCCAGACTGTTTGCAGTGGCCTCCTTATGGACAGTGACTCACCAACTCAATCTCTCCCATTTCCCTGCACTTCATCTCATGTGCTGTCCTCAAGCCTGCCAGATAAAGGTGTGACAAAGATGACAAAGGACTCTCATCAAAATGAGATGCAGCTTCAAGCCGAGGAACGCACCGGAATTCAATTACGTCCCAAACAAACATTGTCTGATTGATCTGTGGGTCTTTATCGATTTGATCTCTTGGTTTTTCACCAGAAGCAGAAAATATAAAAGACGGGAGTGGAGTGAGGACGTGTGAGCGAGGGAGACTCACTGCTGCCAATATTCACCATTCACACCAAAAAAGGACATAAATGTCTTGCATGAGATTATATATAATCTGGGAAATTTGATTTGCCGCTTTGACTAATTTCAGAATCCCTCAAAAAAATTGTCACAATCTCAAACAATGGCACACTAGAGGCGGGATTATGTGTGTGTAATGTGCAAAAGTTGTTTTCTCTGTCTGTCAAATTCTGTGATCACGTGAATTTGGAATGAAGTGATGCTCTTATATATCAGCGAGCTGTCAATGAGTTGAACTCATGCAACATGTGTATGTCATGCTCAAGCATGTGTTGAATAAACCTGGTGTAATAGAGGTTTTTTTTACAGCAGATATTTGTAGAGCAAACACAGGATTTACCAGTAACATGAATGAAGGTTCCACTCCAGTATGAACAGAGCTGTGTTATTGTTCTAGTGTAAGTGTACATCACGCTACATACTTGACACGTGTGGAGGATGGGTTTTTTTCTTCATACATATGTTCTGGACGTGTTCCACTAAAGTCAAATAGAAATAATTATCCTCTAATGTCGTTATAGCATTGCTAACACAACAAATCTAATGGTGGCCTAAGACTTCTGCACAGTACTGTATATACATATATATATATATTTATATATATATATATATATATTGATATATATGAGACATTTGAAGGGGGGAGAAAATCAAAAGTCACCACAGCTCAACGTGGAACAGTGAACAGTGAAAGTGTGAGTAACCTACAGATGGAGTGTAAAGGTACAGGAAGGTCAACGTTCAGTACGCTCCGAGACTTTGACTTCACGGTTCAGTGCATTTCCGGTATGGAAATTGCTATATTTATTAACAAGATTATACGACTAAACAGGTTATAAAAATAAATAAAGTAAGTATGATAATAATATACAGATGAGTTATAGTGCAGCATGTTAAACATTTTCAACTCATCTTTCTTTGTTGAATACGAAAGTGAAGCCGTAAATCTACGGCTGCTGGAATGAATTTCACAAGTCGAATATAAGTTAAATAATAATAAAATCTATAATAATCGAATGCTGTATTTTACACGTGTTAAAATGTGGCGACTCAAGCCCGCTCCTCTCAGTCAGAAATCCCCCACAGAGATCACCACTCCTGATGGTCTAAAAAGTCATGTGTGGAAAGTTCTTGGCTTTCCACCAACAAACTGAAACATGACAAAGAAAGACATCACTCGACAACGATTAGGGGACACCTGCCAACACTCCAGCCCAGACTCAACAATGACGGATCTTCTGCCTGCCTCCACATTGCCAGGTTTACAGCTGTTCGTCAGAATGCTATTACAGACAAACTGCAGCGCTTTATGTGCAAAGACATGAAACTGATTGACATCAAAGACTTCGTCCCGATGTGAGACAGTGAGACAGTCTCCACACATTTCATAGACACAGACATAATTCTCACAACCACCGAAGCTCAGATGAGACACACTGCCGATGCTTCTGTGACAAACTGGAGTCAGCGCGCTCCCTCCATCACCAGAGGCACCCGCAGGCCGCCAGTGTCCCTGCATGACCCAGTGGACAGAACATATAACAACCACATGATATTAAGTTAAAATGTAGTCAACTTTTCATTCAAATTCCAATAAAGTTTGAATATTAAAAATAGTAAGAAATGGAATTAGACTGAGATTATAGAGGAAAATTGACAGCCCTGGTTGTCTAGCACTCGTACTGGTGATATACAGTTATTATGGTTGACATATTACACACAGTGGCACAGTCGTTCTTCACTGCTACTGTAGTTCAACTGTACAGTTAAACTGCTGCTGCTGCTGCTGCTGCTGCTGCTGCTGCTGCTGCTGAGTCAGCACGCGGTGTGTCATTCTGCCATGACACACAAACAAACCACACAGACTAACACATGAAACACATTCACACAGCCACAAGCACAGAGACGACACAGATATCATGCTCACGCTGACAGAGACAGCATCAATGCTGGAGCACTCTCTAACGTGTCACACACACACACACACACACACACACACACACCAGGGAGGAGGCGTCTCCCTTCCTCGGGGTCACCACAGCGAATCGTCCATAGATTTTATTTAGTGCCAGATAGGGCTGGGCGACACGGACCAAAACTGATATCGCGATATTTTCTGTCCGAATGGCGAAATGCGATATTACATATTAGACTCGGCGTCCGGAGTGTACAACAGAGACCCGGAGACCAGAGCCTCGGTGTCGGACACGGTACACAACGAGCCGCTGGTGTGTTTTAAGTCCACTTGGAGCCGAAATCTGCGGCTAACAGCTGGTGCTGCTAAAAACTAGCAACAACAAACAGGCATCACGTCACCAGCTCAACTTTTATTTTGTATTATTTTGAGTAACGAAGATGGTTAAGAAGAACGTATCGGAGTAAAAGTAGATTTTATTTAGGAAAATAACAGCGACATTATTCTTTTTCTTAGCTACCAACTGCTCACTCATGTCTGTTGTGATGCGTAGCGTGGGAGGGACAACACTACGTAGTACGTACATGTAAGGGGCGTGGCTGAGCAGCTGGACTAAGCTTCTCAGAGAGAATATTATTATAATATATCATACATCGGTATGGTGATATTGACTCAACTACATATCTCTTTCAAAAATATACCGCTATAACTCTGACTAGCGGTAAATCGCCCCGCCCTAGTGCCAGATGCTCTTCCTGGTGCAACATCAACATCACACATTCAAAAGATGAATAAATAAGTAAATAAGTAATAATAATTACAGGAGTATCACAGACTCTTTCTGTGCACAGCAAATCACAAGGCAGTCAACCAGGAGGAAAACTCTCCCCGGTGACTCATTTGTGTGTATCACACACACACACACACACACACACAGAAAGACTCACAATGCAGCATGGCTTAACAAACTTATTTTAATTGTCTCACTTCATTTATGTGCTGCTAATGTACAACGTTTCAAATTTAAACTCAGAAAAAGACATTTTTATATTGATTGTTAAAGATCATTTACTCATCAACTAACAGTTAAGGAAAATGCAACCACAATACTTTGTCAATGTTATTTGTTTAGTGCCAAATCATAACATACATGATCTCAGGTCTGTACATAGACAACATCAAGGAGAGCAGAGAAACACAACAGTTCACACAATCAGCAAACACTAGGCATCAGTGGAGAGAAAAAACTCCCTCTTAACAGAAGAAGAAATCTGAGATGTGCGGTCATCTGCCTCGACCGGTTGAGGTGAATCGTTACTGTTTGTAACTTATTTATTGTCATTATTATTATTATTATTATTAGTATTATTATTATTATTATTGCTGCCTCCTGCCAAGTTACTACAGACCAAAATGTGCAGCTTTTTCTAACTCTGGCATGTTTTGTAATTTGTGTTGTTGTTAAAAAAAAACATATAAATAAATAAAGCATTGAAGTTTATAAGAGAGTGAGGACTCTGGTACAAACAAGAAGGTGACGAAAGCTTAAACCACTGAGTGGAACCAGAAGGTCCAGACTTTCCTTAGCGGTGCAAATGACCTCAGGTGTGTCATCATCAAGTATCTCTGCTCATGTTTGCTTGTGTGTATGCGTTTGAAGTAATGCTGCTAAATTGACCATCAACATGTTTTTATTGTGTAAAATAAAAAAACTCCAGATCACATGTCTAAAACCAAGATGTTACGCACATGCCAGAGTCACACAATAAAGCCACTGTGTTCAAGGCCTTGGAATTGCATTGACATTTGCAATAGCAGGCCTTATTTCAGCTGCTTGCCCACTGCACTTGGCAGATGTTTACAGTTGTTTAAGAGCTCTGAGAAAAAGGACAAAACCTTGCTGCTAATGCAACCAGACTGCGAGAGAGCAATACAGAGACCATGTCACCCTCAAGGACCACATCCTTCCATGTGAGCTGTCTGGTGTGGCGACGTGACAGCTCAACCACAAGACTCTCAGAAAGCACACAAACCAATTCTCAGTCTTTTTAACTCTGCATATAAACACTGGAGTGTAATTCAGGAAACCAATAAGAGCTGCTGTCAAACAATGAGCATGTTGGCTGGCTGACACTGACTGAAGCACTGGATCAGTCATGGGGGGAACTTATTTCAGCATGGTCCAGGGAGCATCGAGTGCACCCTTCCTTCTTATCACCTTCACTCAACTGAGAAGGACACAAAAATAAATACAATTTAAAAAAAAAAACTGATGAAATGGAACAACTGAGCGCTGTTTCCATGGAACGTGGAGTGAAAAATGAAAAGTGACCAGTGAAACGAGAGCGAGTGACGTGGAAGCATGTTATTTGAAGAGCAAACCGAGTACAACGTGGAAAAACTCTTCTCACATGAATGATTCACAGAGCCACAGGGGACAAACACGCTAGTGTGAGGCTCATTATGATTAGCACTGTAGCATCTCTGCTTATCATGAGTTCTCTGATGGAAACTAAGTGAAAAGTGCACTGTACATATGAATTTCTTAGGCTTACTGTTGCGTTTGGTTCTGCAAGAGGTTTCTGGAAATTCAAGCCATAATCACGTCGAGCTGAGACTCTGTGAAGGCAGGGAATCCCCTGGTAACGTTCCAGACAGGAGCAACTTTCCAACCAAACACCACAATTTGTCAGTTACAACATACTGGAATGTGGATTTTTTATCTTAGGCAATTAAATGATGCTGTAAGCTGTCATTAAAACCACCATTACAACTACAACAGACTCCACGCGCGCCATCACAACAGTGCATTTTCTGGACTGTCTGGGTATTTCTCAAAGAGCGCGAAGAGGAAGAGAAAATGAAAAAGACACACAGAGAGAGTCGAGTCAAATTACCAGAGAAAGTCCCGTGAAACCAAGCCATCACCTGTTACACACACACACACACACACACTGCCTTTCTAATTAACATGTCTAAGCCAAGTGAGCTTCTCCTGATCCTCGCCTCCGAGGAAGGCAGCTCCCGACACCGACTTACCAAAGACTGATTTATGAACAGTCCTTCTTTATTGAGTAATAAAGACTAAAACGTCCATAAAACAGAACATAATACAGTGCATTCTCCAACAATAAAGTCTGTACAAGCAAAGGCAACACATCTACCAGCAGCCTCTGTGCAACAAGGAGTTGGAAAACAAACTCTGAGCTTGTGCCACATTACTAAGCGTGATAAGATATAACAGAGACGCATTAAGTAAGCAAATAAACGCGTTCCCACGCACATGAGCGTGCTAATCCGGCTGCAGGGATGAATTCAAACAATCCAGAGCACCACCACCTAGTCCAGTTTTGCTTCTCTGTATGTCTGGGATTTAGAGGCTATTTTGTAGCAACCAAAACAACTGGGTCATATTAAAACAGCCCCCGTTTTCCAAGTCTTCCTAACTCTATTAACAAACTCATGATGATCTGCTCGTTATTGGATTGAAACATAATTCCCTTGTATGGCTCGCTCTTTACAAATCTTCCATCCCCATCCAGATGGCTTTGGGTTACAATCATGTCACTGCTTGGCAATCCATGTTTATTTGGTGCTCTCACTCCAAGACAGTCTGAGGAAAAATGCTGTAGTTTCCAGGCCCTTCTGTGGTGTGAGGGCTAGAATTACTGTACATTAAGAAAAGGGAACTAAAGAATCCTCGCATAAAAAAATATAAGCCATTCAAACAAGCAGCACAGGCCGTTTTTAAGTGAAGTCAGAAGCAACAGAGGTTTCACACATGTTCACACATCACACACGAGATGTTTCCACTCGTTAAACAAAACACTAATATCTGGCTTTTGTCTGCAGCAGTGAGTGACTCTGTATCCCACATTCATATCTCAGAACCAGTTCAAGTTCAGTATGAACAGCTCAGAGCAGCGTTTCCCAAACTTTCTACCAGAGTTTAACCTTCAAATGATCAAACTAATGCTAACACATTTCCACAGGCTCTCGGTCGCATCTCGGCTACAAAAAAGTACCTACTTAACGTGGGCGGAGTCATCACTGTATGGCTGAGTGACACTGCGGTGACTTGTTTTATACGCGACACACACACGAGTGACTAGTGACTTTACACCAGACTCCTGTAGTTGTTGGAGATTAACCCACGTTGTTAGGATTGTTAAGTAGTTTTAAGTGATCTACAGTTCGCCGCTGTTCGGCTTGAATTGTGTGTGGGACGTCTCTTCCTGTGACGGGACTCAGCGGCCGGCAGTCTGACCAATCATCGCACAGTACCTGCTTTTAAGCACGCTTGGAACCTCGTCTGAACAGGTACTAAAAATAGTACCTGGTACCAGGCTGTGCCGTGGCGAGTCGAGCCTGTGGAAATGCGCCATTAAGCATTATCCTTCTTTTATTTTTATTTTTTTTTCTTAGGGCTTTTTCTAATATCTATGCCATCATATTTGTATAAAATACTATAACATCAGATGTTATAGTATTTTACAACAGTTATAACAATATAACAATATCGTTTACCAACTGTAGGGGCGCCCAAGAGCAAATCCTACTTTAAGAAGACAAACTATCTTGAACTAATTCATCAAATCATTTACAGCCACATCTGCAACATTCAATATCATTTTGATTTTGCAAGTGAGTTATTTAGCAAACATTTTGGCAAATTCATTAAAACTTCAATTTATGTTTTTTTTCTTTTTAAACATAAACACGTAAATCTGAAGGACGGGAAAATTCTGCAAATGTGTTTGGGTACCCAAAAAAATCTCTCACGTGATCCAGCTGTGGGTCTCGACCCAGTCTTTGAGACTCACTGGCCTAGAGGCACATGACTGTCTGAAGCAGGGCTGCCACCAACCATTCTTTTCATCATTGATTCATGTGGTTTGGTCCATAAAACAGGATGATCTGTGTTTCCCAAACCTCAAAATGAGGATGACTGTCTTTCTTATGTGGAGCAAATAATCCAGAATATCCAGAAATATTCACATTTAAAAATCAGACCTTGTACTTTAAGGCATATTTCACTGTTGGAAAGATGACTGTGTATTAAAACTGGCCCGTCTATATATATATATGATAATATTTGAAGCGCAGAGAAAGGCAGAAAATGATAGATGAACGACAACAACTCCCAGAATGCACTGCGCTTGCTGCCCCGAGCTGTCTCAAGCTTTGAAGCAGACAACACCGCGGCCCGGTGCTCGCCGCCACCCGTGCAGCTTCTAGTTTTCACCGAAATGCAGGTCTTTTCCCTCGCAGCCATATCATGAAAACTACATGAGATCATTGTCGTTCTCTGTTTACTCAACAGCCGGTTAGCATAACTGTTAGCAAAGATGGCGGACACCGTGTTTATATTCTGGGAATGAAGTCTTGAACCGACGTTTGCCCTTCGCTGAGTCGCGAATCACGATACATGATTTTACAACTCAGTGTAAAACTAACACAATTTTGAAATAAATATTTCTGCTATGCTAGCAATACAAAGCCGACACAAGGCGATGGTGTCTGTGCTCACAGTGGTCAGAAACATTGCAGATAGGATGAATATTTGGAAAAATAATGAATGTATTGAGATCCTAACCATTGTGGCGCATTAAAAAAATCACAAACATCACAAGGACTGTATGCTGGTAACAGAACAGGACTTTTAAGTCACTCATGTGAAATATTAATGTTTTTCTCCATTCATGATTATCAAGATAATTGAAATTCATTGTAAGTGCTTTTCACTGAGCACTAATCTGATCTTGTTATGAATTATTAATAATGTTGTCACATGTGTGTGTGTGGGTGGGTGGTTAGGCTCAGAATATCTTTGAAGGAATAGCATGTCACGTAATACACAACCAGCTGTACTGTCAACATGATACTCAGGTGAACGTGCTAATGTTGTCATCTGCCACTTCATCAGTCAAGTTACAGTGTGCACTTCTGTCTACAGCATTTTTAAAGCTTAATTACAACACGTGTGATGAGTTAGGAAAACCACAGAAAGGTAAACTCACATGCTGACAATGAGGAATGAGTCAAACTCAAAAAACAGCATTTACCTGCTCATTGTCATGTGTGTCATGAGTGTCATGTGTGTCATGTGTGTCATGTGTGTCATGCAGACAACAGCTTACACGGTGGAATCACTTCTCCCAGCTCCCATATCAAACCAAATGTGTTTGGAAATACTGTGTACAAGTAAAGTGTGTGTGTGTGTGTGTGTGTGTGTGTGTGTCGTCGCTCAAAAAAACTCACTGTGTTTGTTGTTTTCGGGGCCTGCCATGTTCCTGACAGTCTCCTGGGGATGTCCATGTTTGGGAGTGCGGCCCTTTGGCAGCCCTGATGAGGACAGCTTCCCAAGCCTGGAGCCTGGGCTCTCCATGCCTGCAATGGTACAAACACACAGGAGAGTAAGGGTCTGTCCACATTCACATGAGTCTCTGTGAATCATCATATCCGCATTTTATCCATACACAAATGGAAAGCTGTTTTTTTACAGGTCCCAGAGCGGGAAAATCTCAACACACAACGGACAACCAACACACAACTTTTGGTAAAATGATGTCATAGTCCCACTCTTGTGCATGCATTTGCTGTCGCTTGTCTTCATTGGTTTCCTCTTCTTGGGTTTAGCGATTGTTTGCTTTATGATAACTTTGATTTTCTCTTTCTTCATTCTGTTTCTGTTCTATCTATTGTAATCTATACCTAATTCAATAAAGCTTTATTTAAAAAAAGAAAGAAGTGGTTCTGTTCTGTGGTTTCGGTGTAGAAGTGCTACAGTGCCACGTACAGGTCTGGCATGTGTACTACAGCGGAGTGGATGAAGACGTTACCTGAAATCATGCAAAACCTGGCAAAGAAAAATATAGAGTTTCATTCAGTGTCAGTGTGGACAGAGCCTGGGAAGACAACTATCATGCATGTATTACTGCTGTCCCATCGCTTGTCCAAACACTGTTAGCAATGTCCACTTGTCCATCTTGTTTCTTCATTAGTGTCACTGGTGCTGTGGGACTGATGCATCATCTGCAGTACCAGTGAAGGTGTGACCTTCCATGTTTCATTTCAAAATCAATCCCCTCACTTACACACCAACACCATGCTCTCCCCATTTGACAAACGGGTGAGTCAAAGAGAGTTGGGGGACACAAAGCTCCCATCATGAGCAGCCCCGCTCATCACCCCGTGTGGAGGTTAATCCTCATTCGTAGACAGGTACAGATTACACAGGAGAAGGCCTTCGATACATATTGTATTGGCCTAGTTCTGGGCCGCTGTGTAAAAGGATAGTTTGAGGTGAGATTCTATCTCATAATCTATCAAAGATAGAATTAGAAAAAGGTGAGTGTGTTCTGCCTGTTCCCCTGCGTGTCTACTGCTGCTTCCATCATCAAATTCATTCATTCATTCATTCATTCATTGTCTACAGCTCGATCCTCCACACGAGGGTTGCGGGGGCTGGAGCCAGGACAGGTCACCAGGCCAACATACATGCACTGTTACACTCACACTTGTGCATGTTTTTGGACTGTGGGAGGAAACCGGAGAAAAGGCCCTCAGTCTGACCGGATCACCGACCTGGATCTTTTTACTCTAAGGCAACAATGCTAGCCACTACTCCACTGTTTGGCCCATCATTAAATTCCACTGCATTTAGTTGTTAATGTAAGTAACACAAACCAACCGATCAAAGCAGCAGTCGACCAACAACTCCAAATGGCTATTTTTGTGAATGGAGTCTGGTGCGAGGTCGTGAGTGGTTTACGAAGCGGCACAACTTCTTAGTGGAAAAGACGTAAACATAGTTTTGCTATAGCTTATTATGATAAGATTTGTGAAGTGTACTTGCATGATGTACTGTCAATGTCGTTTTACATGCGACACACACAAACTAGTGATGGACAACGCCGTTCTTTACAATGTGCTGAATCATTAGAATCATCTGATACAGTCACTGAACTCAAATACAGCAGAACGTGTTGTGATGTCGCTCACAGTCGCTAAATACACCAAACTTCCTCTGTCAAGTATTGAAATGTTAGACATTTCCTTGCTAAATGTTGGCGATGGATGCATTATTTTTGGGACAAATACTGGAGAAGTCTGGCTAAAGACTCCTGCGCCTCATTACAAAGTTTCATCATGGATTATTTTTGATCTACAATCAGATTAAAGCTGATGCATACAACAGTTTAAGTGTATCATATATTTATAACATATATATGTTTATCTCTCTGTGTGTCCTTATCTTGCAGGTTGCAGGATCCAGATCCAGTTTCGAGGCTACGATCATTATTGTCATACATATCATCACCATTATTATTATTATTATTATGCTATAGTTAAAGTTGATATCTCTGCTGCTGCTTATATAAATGACATCATAGTTGTATAAACATGTCATCACTGACTCAGAACTGTCCTGTATAAACTTGTAACGTGATACAATTGTTGTGTATCTGCTCCTGGTCTCTCCCCCCTTTCTCTCCCCCTCCTCTCCTCTGTCCCCCATTTTTCCTTTCACCCCAACCTGTCGAGGCAGATGCTGCACATGTGTGAGTCTGGTTCTGTCAGAGATTTTCTTAATTTGTTTGCTCATTGTGTGAACTGTTGTGTTTCTCTGCTCTCCATCATGTTGTCTGTGTACAGAGACCTGAGATCATGTAGGTTATGATTTTTTGAATTGAATTGAATATTTCAATATGAATATGAATTCAATGATGTAAATGTTTTAGTGTATGAGTTTTTTCAAAGTGTTGAACATATTTGTACAATAAATGAATGACATTTTTACACAGTTACATCACTTGCATACACAGTAGTGTCCATTCTTGAGCTCAGTACCCTCATTCCCTGTCAGCATGGGACAGAGTCTAATGGATGAAGGCTGACAATCGCTAATTATGCTAAGTGGGACTGATTACAATCCAACATGCTTTCTCTTAGCACATATTCATGTTACTCTCCTAATGAGCTGCAGCAGCACACAAAGGGTCACTCAGTGGGGGCCACTTCGGCATCTGTTTATGCACCGCGCTACTCACTGTATGTCATAGTTGCGACGCCTCATCCGTCACAGTGATAATGTGCATACAGTCTGTTATGATAACAAGTTATCAATCAAGCAGGCGCGCTGCACACTGCACGCTGCAGAGAGGTTGCACGCCAGACTCCTTCCTTTTCCTGTATTATGTGTCGAGAGTGTGAAGAGAAGCGGCTTGAGAGCAACAGATGTTGTGAGAAAGGTGAAGACACGCTGGGCTGGTGAGGCAAATTATCTCTGCTAAATAAACATTAGCTCACTTTAACTTCCTTTAAAGAAAACAACAGTTTAAGAATAGTCAGCGTGAATGTTTACAGCCATTTGTTATAAATGGTTTGTATTGATAACCACTCAAAGCTGCTTTACACTACACTCCCTCACATATATCTATACTGTATATACACACTCACACACTGCTGGCACAACCATCAGGAGCAACACATCGGCATGTATACTAGTGGAGCTGGGAATCGAACCTACAACCTTCCCTCACCTGACAGTAAATTCAATGTATAATACACTGCATTGCATTTAGGTTTCTATGTAGTTGAGCTTTCTGCCGGCTAATCTCAACAGTGATCCCTGATATCAGGACCATTTCTACAACGCTTTTAAGTCACTTGATCTTTTAATCAGCAGGAAAAAGGAAAATATTTTCAGGGTTTTCATTAAAATAAAATTTAGACTAGCGGAGCCGAGAATGGAACTCACAACCTTCCATTTGAAGGACAAGTCACTGCCACACTGAGCCACAGTCGTCTCGAGTGTCCTCCCTCTTGAAGAATGACACTTTTGTGGTATTTAAACAAGCACCTATATTAAATTATTATTATTATTATTATTATTATAGCACTGGCCTTTTCATCAGTTCAAAGGATAATTATGAGGAGATGGAAACAGCACAAACCAAATAAAGAACCGGTGTATATTCAGATGCTAATTAAAAAAATAGATAATATAATATTATTATACTATTAATAATAATAATAATAATAATAATAATATATTAGTGTTAATATTACAGCGGTCGACAGGGCTCAGTGGTAGACTAAGTCGTCATTGAACTGGAAGGTTGTGAGTTTGATTCCCGGCTCTGCTAATCACGTTGCTCCTAATGACTGTGCTGGCAGCGTGTGAATGGGTATGAAGGATGTGGTGCACATACTGTAGACGCGCTGTGTGAACCATTTAACATTCACGTTCTCAAAAAAACTCTGAATGAGTAAATCACACTGTTTTTGCCCCGAAACCTGGCGACACCCTCACATGTGTCCTCACATGTGTCCTCACATGTGTCCTCACATGTGTCCTCACATGTGTGCTGATGAATGATGACAGCCGGAAACAACACGGCGCAGTGTCGCGTGTGTTTCTGTGGTAAAGAATGCAAACATACACCGTCACTGTAAGGACATTTTGGCTTGTCCTCCTTTCAGACAGTTAAGACGTGGATTTGGGCAAAGAATTAGGTCAGGTTTACATTTGAGCACTCCTTGAGTAAAATTTAAGATTTGGGTTTCAGCGAGGGTCAGGATTAAGCTTAAGGTCACCATCTGGTTGAGGTTAGAATCCACGTAATAGTATAGAGAGTAACAGTAACAGGGAAATTATAGATAAAAACAACAACAACAACAACTATAGCAAAAAAAAAACCATGCTAAGAAAACAAATAGAATGTGTTACGCTGGGCTGTGGTGGTTTGGTTACTATCTTAGTACTTAAAGAATGTGTTCCTCTGCTGCACTTTACGTCACATTCTTCATAAAGCACAGACTATCACGTAAATAAACATCAGCAACAGCATTTTAGCTGAGTCATGTTGTGGGCTGTTCTTATTTATGGGAGAAGAATATTTGATACACAGTTGGAGAATTACGTCTTTGAAATAGCGTCTAAAAGGTGTAAAATGACGGACTGACATTGGTATGGCTAGACACTCGAGTTTGTGTTAGTCATATCGGACGTCTTTTTCCTACATTTAAGGAAGTTTAAATACATTTTATACTACGATTACGGAGTAAGTGAGGATCAGAATTAAGACTAAGGTTATCATTCTGGATTGGATCAGAGTACTGGTGTAATGGACAAGACCATCAATTAAAGCTTAGTTTACAGTTAACTGGAGGTTTAGGTGAATGTCAGGATTAAGATTAAACTCTTGGGTTGGGTAGAGAGAAGAAAGTACTAAAAAGTCGAGATAATACTGTAATGAAAAACACAACAGTGCTTGGCTTACAATAATAGGATTAAGCATTTAGTTGTGATTTAAAGGTGAATGGGCATTTACAGTACAAGTGTTTCCATCTACTGTTGTTATACATGGTAGTACATGAAGATACGCAGTAGATGAAGCAAAAGATTGATGATACACAGTAAAGATACACAAAATATTCTTGACAGTGCTTTTTAGTTGTACTTAAACTCCCGACCACTAGTGGGCAGTATGCGTTCAGCGATTTGACTCTCTCCTCCTTCCACTCTCACGAAACAACAAAAACTGTACATTGTTTACGCATACAACATTCTTCTTTTTACTATGACACTTTTTTCTTAATATAAACTATTTTGGAAGACAAAAAAGTGCATATATATATATTATATATAGTGTATATGTATATGCCTGGTATCACCAGATTCTAGTAAATAATGATGCGTTTCAACTGTAGTTGGAACTGGAGGAACCTTCAGTAACCACGACAAAGGATACCACGATGCTACTCTCACTGTTGTTAGTTTCAGAGAAAATCAACTGTATGTACACGATGTTGTTTCATGTTTAACCACAGACGCGTGTGTTGCGACGCTGTCTGTGTGCACAATAATACCAGTAGTGCGCTGTCATCCACTGCTAGCGCTAACAATGGCTAGCCCGAGATACATTTGTGTTGCGGCGCGTGGAGCGGGCTTCACTCGCACCTCTGACTTCTGCAGAGTTCTACAACATGTAATCTGTCGCTGGGTGAAAAGTGTTTCACAGTCACAACAACTTTTTCACCTCAACTTTTTTGTGTTTTTTTGCAGAAGTTTTTTTAATGATTTTTCTGTGTCCAGATTGTTTTACGAGCTGATCAAAAATGCACAAAAACAGGCTAATGGAAACACACACACTGTGTGTGTGTGTGTGTGTGTGTGTGTGTGTGTGTGTGTTACAAAGGTTACTGAGTTCACTACAAACACAGTTTGACTTTTCTTCCTCCTGCTCGGCCACACCTACCTGAATTGTCGGACACCGTCACCCAGCAGTAGGACCGGGTAGCCCCGGGTCACCCACGTGAGGAGGGAGGACGGGGGGGAGGACGAGAGGGGTCGGGAGACACGCACCTGAGTGGGCGTCAGTTAGTTTGTCAGTTGTTTGTTTATTTTTTTGTCTTCCTCCTCCTCCGACGTCGTGTTACATGGTCCTCGCTCACACCTGCGTGGTCAGACTGTGGTGGACAGCTGTGGACAGCTGTGGACAGCGGTCAGAGTCGTCCCGTCACCGTCTCCACCTCCGCAGACGACGACGAGGCACAAGGCGAAACCCGGGGGCGAGAAATCGCCAATTCCACGCGACTTTCACCTTATTATTCCCAGTTTCCAGCCGCCCCCCCTCCTCCTCCTCCGTCGCCTCCTCCGCCTCCTTCCCTCCTTTCCTGCATTAACATGAAAACCACGAGGCACTTTCTTCAACCTCCGTCTTCTCCCGACAAACACTCCAGAAAATGTCAAAAATATCCCGCAAACACAGCCGGGTCCGCGGCTCGAGGAGGAGAAGACATGAAAATACGGGATGGTTTATATAGGCAGTCAAGCAAAATGGCGACTTTATTACGAAGGAGGAGTAGAAAAAAATCCTTGCGCTGCTGGATCTAAAGGGAGGCACAGGAATATGTTTAGTGCAGTAATATCGACGGCAGCGACACACTTGGTTAGAGTCAAAGGAAAAACAGCGCAAAGGACGCGGCTCGCTCGGCTGTCGGACTCTCCTCGGCTCCTTACCTCGGCTTATTTCGGCTTTTTATACGGACAGTATCACAGTAGTGTGTGTTGGGTCATGCGCGTATCCACTCCACCTTTGACAGTTGCAACTAACAGTCTGGTTCCGAGGCAACTTACAAACTCTCGCGTTATTATTGTTATCATCGCGGATCTCCAGCAGATTAATATTACGGGGGGGGGGTGCTTCTTATCTTCTTCTTATTGACGCGACCTTTAGCACCAGCAGAACCTCACAGCTTCACATGGTCCAGTCTGTGGTTCTGTCCATCATTTTAAAGACAAATGCTGTCCAATGAGATGCTTCTATTAAAAAACAACAACAATACGATTAAGGAATAACTTCATCAGTAATAACTTGCTGAATGAATCAGATCAGATTTAAGTCAGATTAAGTCTGAGGCCACTGTTTGAGCCTCATTATACAACACGAGTGTGTCAAACTCTGTGGAAAGTTGCTCTTATATGCCAGTGTCTCCCACACCAAACTACCATAAACACTCAATAAGACAACATCGATTTTGTGTAATGTAGCAACTCATTTACAGCCATATCGGTAACACCACGATACAGAAGTGTCAAACTGGTGGCCCGTGGGCCACATGCGGACCACCACTTTATACCATGTTGAAAACATGGCCCGCCACCTCCTGTTCCTTTAAACACAGCACGTGGCTTTACACATCAATATTATTATTAACTTCATTTTAGATGTATTTCTCAGTTTTTTAAATATGTTATATATGTTATTATATATGTTAATATGTTATTGTGAAATGTACATCATTTCATATCAAAACTAACACTTTGCTTTTTGAAAATCTGTGAAAGACCATGAATATCTTTAATGCCATATATATATACATATATACGTATATATATATGTATATATATTATCCCCTACACACACATACACCTATATATGCACATATATACATACTGCACATATATACATCTTTATTAAATCGTTGGCAAAATTCTGCAAATTTGTTGGGGGACCTCAAAAACATCTTCCGGGAACCCATCTGTAGGTCTCAACCCAGTCTTTGAGAAGCGCTGTTATTATTCAAGCATGAATCTGGCATAACGTACTTTTACAGCTACTTCTGCCCATAGAAACAGCTTTTTTGTCAGTTATTGTATATGTGTATACATATTTCCTGTGTTTCCTGAATGAATTCTTATAAGATAAGAAACACAGTAACGGTCATCATTAATAATAAACGTGCTTAGTGAGTATAAAAAATATAATGGAATATACAGTATATACGCCAAGTCACCAAAATATAAACAGTAAGAGCTCGATATTTAGAGTGTAAACCAGGATTGCACCTGATGTAAAAGTACAGTGTTATATTACATATAGGATGTGTTGTGATGTTGTATGTGATCTATTGAGAGCAGTAATTATTATACAGTAAAAACCATAACCCTAAGCAATAAAGGGGTTGCATGTTAATGACTAAATGACTACTATACTGTATCCATCCATCCGTCCGTCTGTCTGTCTGTCACAGAGGTCCCTGTAGTGAAAACACTGCTGGATTTGTCAGTGGTGGCGTGGAACACTGGTTACAGACTGTGAACACAGTACATGGTTATTTCCCTGTTTAACTCAGCTAATGATACACATTTCACTCTGGGTGTGAAACCCCCTCTTTCTTCTTTCTTCTCACTAAATGAATGATTGGTGCTGTCGTTACCATCACCTCACTCTTGTCATTCAAACAACAGAGGGCCTCTCTCACTCTTTGATTGTTGCCACTCACTATGACATAATATTTGTCATTCGTGGAAAAATGATCTGAGAGCATGATGTCATGTAGAGACTGTTTCTATCTTCACCACTAGGGGGCAGGAGAGCTCCATTTTTGCACCACATTAGATGTGATGAATAGTAACAGCCCATAGTATCACAAGATCAGATATTGTGACTAAAAAATGTTGATTATAATATTGAATAGAGGCATTACGTATATTTAAATTTAAAGAGGGGAATGTATGAATATAGAATATAGAATGAATGAATATACAACAGAGTTAAAATATAAAATGATATCTAATATACAACAGAGTTAAAATATTAAATGATGTCTAATATACAACAGAGTTAAAATATAAAAGTATATCAAATATACAACAGAGTTAAAATATAAAAGTATATCAATATACAACAGAGTTAAAATATAAAAAATATACAACAGAGTTAAAATATAAAAGTATATCAAATATACAACAGAGTTAAAATATAAAAGTATATCAAATATACAACAGAGTTAAAATATAAAAATATATCAAATATACAACAGAGTTAAAATATAAAAGTATTTCAAAATGGCGTCTAATATACAACAGAGTTAAAATATAAAATGGCGTCTAATATACCTTAGAGTTAAAATATAAAATGACGTCTAATATACAACAAAGTTAAAATATACAACAGAGTTAAAATATAAAATGATACTACAATATACAACAGAGTTCAAATATAAAATGACGTCTAATATACAGCAGAGTTAAAATATAAAATGGCGTCTAAATACAACAGAGTTAATATATATAATGATGTCTAATATACAACAGAGTAAAATGGCGTCTAATATACAACAAAAATATACACGTCTAATATACAACAGAGTTAATATATATAATGATGTCTAATATACAACAGAGTTAAAATATAAAAATGGCGTCTATTATACAACAGCAGAGTTAAAATATAAAATGGCGTCTAATATACAACTAAGTTAATATATATAATGCGTCTAATACTAACAGAGTTAAAATATAAAAATCTAATATACAACAGCGTCTAATATACAAAGAGTTAATATATATAATGATGTCTAATATACAACAGAGGATTTAAATATAAAATAGCGTCTACAACAATATACAGCAGAGTTAACCAGAGTTAAAATATAAAATGACTAATATACAACTAATATAAATAGCGTCCCCTAGTCTTACAACAGAGTTAATATATATAATGATGTCTAATATACAACAGAGTTAAAATATAAAATGACGTCTAATATACAACAGAGTTAAAATATAAAATGACGTCTAACCATACAACAGAGATTATATATATAATGACGTCTAATATACAACAGTTTAAAAATATAAAATGACGTCTAATATACAACAGAGTTAAAATATAAAATGACGTCTAATATACAACAGAGTTAATATATATAATGATGTCTAATATACAACAGAGGATTAAAATATAAAAATGACGTCTAATATACAACAGAAGTTAAAATATAAAATAGCGTCTAATATACAACAAGTTAAAATATAAAAGTAGCGTCTAATATACAACAGAGTTAAAATATAAAATGGCGTCTAATCCCAATATACAAGCAGAGTTAAAATATAAAATGACGTCTAATATACAAACAAGTTAAAATATAAAATGATGTCTAATATACAACAGAGTTAAAATATAAAATGATGTCTAATATACAACAGATGTCTAATATTATACAAAGTTAAAATATAAAATGATGTCTAATATACAGCAGAGTTATTATATAAAATGATGTCTAATATACAACAGAGTATATACAACAGGGGGATTATATATATAATGATGTCTAATATATAGAGTTAAAATATAAATGATATCTAATATACAACAGAGTTAAAATATAAAATGATGTCTAATATACAACAGAGTTAAAATATAAAATGATATCTAATATACAACAGAGTTAAAATATAAAATGATGTCTAATATACAACAGAGTTAATATATATAATGATGTCTAATATACAACAAGTTAAAATATAAAAAGTCTAATATAAAACAAGTTAATATATAATATACAACTAATATACAACAGCAAGTTAAATTAAAATGGCGTAATATACAGCAGAGTTAAAAATACGTCTAATATACAACAAGTTAAAATATAAAAATCTAATATACAACAAGTTAATATATATAATAGCGTCTAATATACAACAGAGTTAAAATATAAAATGATACAACAGAGGTTTAAAAATATCTAATATACAACAGGAGTTAAAATATAAAATGATGTCTATACAACAGAGTTAAAATATAAAATGATGTCTAATATACACAGGGGTTAAAATATAAAATGATATCTAATATACAACAGAGTTAATATATATAATGACGTCTAATATACAACAGAGTTAAAATATAAAATGATGTCTAATATACAACAGAGTTAAAATATAAAATGATGTCTAATATACAACAGAGTTAAAATATAAAATGATGTCTAATATACAACAGAGTTAAAATATAAAAGTATATCTAATATACAACAGAGTTAAAATATAAAATGATATCTAATATACAACAGAGTTAAAATATAAAAGTATATCAAATATACAACAGAGTTAAAATATAAAAGTATATCAAATATACAACAGAGTTAAAATATAAAAATATATCAAATATACAACAGAGTTAAAATATAAAAGTATTTCAAAAGAAACAATAGGGCTAAAGCAAATATATAGGAGTATATTGATAAATACAGCAGCAGAATATTATTATTATAATAATATATAAGTACAATAGTAAAGTGGCCTGTGGAGTTAGCAGTAGTGCAAAAAGATGTAAACGTTCATATATGACAAGAAGTTAAAAGGTGGAAGAGTGCAGAAAAGACATGGTCCAAGAGCGGTGAGGAGTAATTGAAGAGGGTTGTTATATTTGAACATTGTAAAGTGAGAACAAATGCTAAATATGGATGTGTGTGTGTGTGTGTGTGTGTGTGTGTGTGTGTATGAGCTCAGAAATGACTTCAGAAAACCCTTAAAAGGCAAAATAATTGAGGATGATCATAAAATGTTCCCTTTTCAGTCACTCATTTTGAGAAATCTGTTTGACTCTTTCTTTTTTCTTTTAAGAACAAAACAATTACATACTGCTTTAAACAAATGGTAACACAATTAGCTGCACACACACAAGCATAAGGATCTTTATTGAATGAACCAAAAAGGAATAGAAAAACTAGGAAAAAACATGACAAACCTAAACACTAATAATCAATTAGCTAAGGTTGCACCAATGCCCAGTCAAGGTTTATCTATGCTAAACATCCAGTAGGGGGCAGTGCTGCTCTGTGAAGTGTGTGGAGCTAATCATAAAGCACATGGACTCCGTGGCCCCTGCAGCAACGACAGTGGTTTTTGACTTCCATAGCAACGTCATGTGTGTCGCTAAACCTTGACACTCATGAAGACAGGTGTTCTCCCCGTCCTACACTGACTGACAGCTGCTGATATGAGGTTTTTGAGAGGCTTTGAGGGCCCAGCCAGAAAGAGACGTACACTCAGCCCAACTATAGCCAGCTCGTAGCATTTAGTCTAGTTCGTCATCTCCGAAGCATGGTGTAAAAGTCGGCATCTTGATAACACCTCCAGGCAGCTTGTTGGGACCAGGCTTTCCATCATTGGAACAGTTTGGAATGGTAAAGTCCTGAGTCAGGCTTCAGCTGGTAGGCGGGGTGTGGGCTGTCTCTGATGACAACAGGAGGACATCCAGCAGCTCAGTGTGTCTCACCAGGACATCAAGTGTCATATGAGACTGTGGGCGTTTACTTCCACTTCTATGGGATATTTGACGGTTTCTGTGTTGCCTAATCAGCTGACTGTCGTGGGCGGAGTCGGTCTAGCTCCACCATGATCGCACCATACCGTTGTACTCAGGTACCCCAAGGAAATACATACCATCCTGTACCGGAGCGTCCCATTCCACTCGGGGAAAGACGGCTTAAATGAGCAGAGATAGAGTCATAGATACTTCAAACATATCACAAATAAAAGATTAGCTGTAACACAAGGTATTCATCTGGATTAGATGCAATCCAGTCTCTGAAGTTGAAGACATGAGGGAGGGAAGACATGGGAAGTGAGTCATCATCTTTCCTTTCAGACTAAATCAATCAGTTTCTCTGATTTCAGTTTTTATTGACAAAGCTAAACATACATTTTAATGAGGGTTCTCACTGCTGTGGGTTAACATGACCCGCTGTGGTTCAGATGAGGGTTTCTGGTCTTTATCAGGTCTTTATCAGGTCTTTATCAGGTCTTTATCAGGATATAATACCAGAAAGAATCTGCGTTCACATAACAACTTACACGATGATCTATTGTTGTAGATGTGATCTCCATGGTGTGTGCACAGAGCAGTGTGGATGTCTCATATGACACAAGCAGGTATGATGTGTTGTAAAATGTGCATCTGACAATAAGCTGTTTTAGGGGCCCCCTCTTGCCCCTAACACAGATCCTGTTGCTACGGCCCTGCCTATGTACTCCAACTGATAAAGCTAAATGAGCTTTCTGCTGACTTTAATGGCCTCTGATGAGGAGTTTGCACGGGGGCTCGTCTGACATGTGATTAATCCTTTTATGGCGGCAGTGATTTATGCTCCTCTTCCTTCTTTGCTGAGTGAGCAAAAGGCCACTTAATGGTTTTTAGAAGAGTCCAGGAAGAGCAGACTGTGGCCCTGAATGTGTCCCGAAGAGTCCATCCAGGGGCTGAGTGTGTCGTTGGTCTTTTGACCTTTTCAGGTGACTTTTATCATAGTGATGTGCTTTGTAGTAGAAGGCTGAATATTCATAGTGCAGTGTCTTCAGCTGTTTGTGCCAGTGAAGCAGCTGCTGCAGGGCTTCTCAGCAGTGGATTGGAGAGGACAAAGTGTCTCAGGACCGTCACTGACACTGAGATGTACACGATCAAAGCCACAGGCAGATCACGGTGAACAGGCGACGGAAAAAACGGATCCTGTCCAAACAAGAGAGAACTGAACCCACTGAAGTCTGCATCCTTTAAACCACCTGCTCCCACCGTTCACTGCATCTGTTTATCATACACGTGCTTTGTTATTAGTGTGTGTGTGTGTGTGTGTGAGGACATCTTGTCTGCAAATGTTGTCAGAATTAGGGTTCGGCACGCACGCACACGCACACACACACACACACACACACACACACACACACACACACACGAATGAGGAACGATGCGTCATCTCGATGAGTTTATTCTAAGTTCTGTTCCATCTGTCTTTAGACTTGTAAAACAAATCAATATTGTGAAATGTTTTCATTTCTTGGCATTTTCAAAGTCCATCAATCAACAAAATAAACCAAAGGAGTTTCTACACGTCCATCACATCATAATCATAAAAAGACAGACTGAGGGATGATGGGAAGGTTTTATGTCATTTATCTATTCTTATGTCATCACAGATGGCTGCTGTCTGTCTGTCTGCCTGTCTGCCTCATTCAGTCGTGCATCTTGAATGCTGAGTGTTGGAAAACATAGTCACATCTCTGTGTGCGCGCGTGCATGTATGTGTGTGTGTGTTCGTGTGAAGTGTGTGTGCGGCGTGTGAGTGTGTGTGCGTGTGTCTATATGCGTGTGTGTGTGCGTGTGTGTCTGTCATGCGTGTGAGAGTGTGTATGCGTGTGTCTGTAATGCGTGTGTGTGTGCGTGTGTGTGTGTCTTGCGTGTGTGTCTGTCTGTCGTGCATGTATGTGTATCCCGGCGTGCGTGTGTGCGTGTGAAGGTATGTGTGTGTGCGTGCGTGTGTGTATGCTGCGTGCATGTGTGTGTCGCGTCGTGTCTGTGTGTGCGTGTGTGTGTGTGTAGAATTGTATGCGTGTGTGTGTATGCGCGTGCATGTGTGTGTCTCTTTCTGTGTGTTGGTGTGTGTGTGTCTCTCTGTGTGTGTCTCTCTGTGTGTGTTGTGTGTAAAGCCATGGCCATAATGAGTGTGTGTGTGTGTGGCGTGTCTGTCTGTCGCAATGGCGTGTGAGTGTGTGTGCGTGTGTCTGTAATGCGTGTGTGTGTAGCGTGTCTATGTCGCGTGTGTGTGCGTGTGTGTCTGTCTGTCGCGTGCATGTATGTGTCCAGCGTGCGTGTGTGCGTGTGAGTGTGTGTGCACTTACATATCTTACTTCATGGGGTCCCACCGCATGGAGCACACCCACCGCGGGGGGCCCACAACCGGTATGGGGCCCTAAATGGTGGGCCCCACACCGGTTTTCATTCAAAATGAGCTTTGCAGCCCCCCCTGATGCCCCTCTTGCTTTTTTTTCACTTGGCCCACAAGGTCACAAAAACTGGAAATGTGTGTGTAAGTGTGTGTAAACTTTTTGCTCACTACCGCCCCCCGGAGCTTGTAAGGTGGAAGGTACGGACACACACACACCGGAAGTTTGTTTACACACTTCAGGAAGTGGGTAGGGTTTTAACAAGAAGAAGAGGAAGATCAAGCTCAAGATTGACAGCATGCAACAGGTAGGTGTGAATTTGTTGGATTTATATCGTTTATATCTTCGTTATGTTAATTAATTTATTACAGTAACTGTTAGCTGCTAGTGTAAACTAGTTGTGTTTAGCTGCTGGTGTTAGCTATATAATACGCGCGCTAACATTAGCAGCTCGCGATTTTTTTTTAGTTTATTACAATAACTGTTTGCTGCTACCGTTAGCTACTCGCGGTTAGCTGCTAACTTAGCAATATAATGGGCGAGCTAACATTAGCGCTAACGTTAGCGATCGCTAGCTGCTAACATTAGCAGCTAGCGATCTTTTTAAGACAATTATATAAGACAAATTATATAAGGCACAAAGTCTAATAGTCTAGAAATGTATAAATATAAATGAAATGATACATTTTTGTCTACTTTTATAAAAAATACCCATCTTTACATGCTACTATAATGAAATTAAACTGTATATCAACTCCCTAAAATTGAAAATGAAATCCAAAAGTGCTAGAGCTTTATAAATTAACTCTTTAACTAATTAAGTGACCTCTTTTTTATCTTTGCTTAAATAAGATAATTATTTTCATTATTAATTAAAATTAAACATGGGAAAAGTGACCTGAAATGACATCTGTTGAAGTTTTTTGATAAATGAAATTAACTTGACATTCATTAGGGGCAAATAATGATGTTATTGATCTACTTTAAGCAAAGCTATTTCATTTTGACACACAAACAAACACACAATCTCACACACCTATAGCCTGATAAAGAGAGAAGAGGACAACATGCCATAAACCTAGAGGAAACTCTACTGTTTGTTTTCAAAAATTGTTTTATGTATATCAGCAGTTAGCAATCTAGGCAACTCATGACAATATAAACTGAACTCATTGAACAAATCTCTTATATCGTATGTGTAGTAATAATTAAAATATTTTCACAGAGCCATTATGTCCAAAAGGAGGAGAAGGATAAAGCCTGTAGATGATGCAAAGACATATATTCTGTCTTGCACTGACAAGTCTGGATTTATGTCAAGACTCATAGACAGTTTCAAAGGTAAGTGGTAGAAGGTTCCTTGAAAGAACTTGTGCATTTCAAAAGCAAATGAATCGTTTTCTTTGTTATATTCTTCTAGGAAGAGGAGTGTTTGCTACGCAGCCCATTGAACCAGGGGACTTTGTTTTGGAGTACAGGGGTAAACTCCTCACACAGGAAGAATGCCAGTCACTAACGTACTCAGAGATTGACTCCACATTTCTCTTTGATTTTGAGTGGCAGAACCGTCACTTGTGGTGAGCATGTAAAGAGATGTTTTTTATAGATTAGAGAAATTCTAAGTTAACCCTGAAATAAACTTTTAATAGTTAATGATTGAACTAAAGCACAAGTACTAAAAATATGTCTTCCAACAAAACTGATAATTATAACCCTGTTATAATTTTTCTTATACTTTTCAGCCTTGATGCATCTAAAGAAGATGGATCTCTTGGAAGATTAGTCAATGACAACCACAAAAATCCAAATTGTGTCATGAGAAAAATCATAGTAAACAACAAGCCGCACTTGTGCCTTTTTGCCCTGAAGAAAATAGAGATAGGATCTGAAATTGACTACAGCTATGGTGATGCATAATGGCCTTGGCGCAGTATGGTGAGTTGGTTAGATTAAGCATGAATATTTTGTGCCATCTTGTAAAAGCAAATTTTGTCCAATATTTATCATGTTTCCCATATGAGTTTATCTATGGGAATGCATGTGATCTTTGATCTGTGTGATATGATTTAACATCAGTTTGTTTGATTCTTGTTTAATTGAAATCCAGGTGAAGACTCCTGCAGCAGCAGAGACAGAGACCAGCCCTCTACCTCAGATGTTCCACATGGAATCAAAGCCAGATGAGACTAACGTACAGGTAAAATGACATCGTAGACGCATCCATCACCAATATCTGTGGTGACTTGTATGAAGCTGTTCTTCTTTCAAAATGGGTCAATGTTCACATTGTCAGGATTACTTTTTGGGTGGTGTGATAATGGCCAGTAAATGTCACACACACACGCATGTTTCCAGTCATGTCCTTATGGGGTCTTTTATGTCACAAACACACTTGTTCTCTCGTCTCTCCTCAATGAGACCAGGTAACATACTGTAACACACCACTCGTATGTTTCTAGTCTCTCCCATGTGGGGCCCTTCCGTGTGGTTCTCACTCAAACTGTTCTTATGGCACTGTCCAGAACCTGACATAATCTCAAATTTGATTTTAACATTTGTAATTGCACACTGTCTGAGCTGTTATGAGTTTGAAAGCAAAATTTACAATGTGACCCACTGTAAATCCTTATCATAGGTTATGAGAGGTGCCTACTACCTTTAGAAAGACTATGTTGTGCTCTCAGTGTGAAGGTCTGTGCTGTTTCAGAAACTGTTTAACCATTAGGTAACCTTATTAGCCTGTAAATGTCTCCACATACAGTTGTGATTTCTGTCAGTTCTAATTGTCTTCTTGTCTGCTATCTAAATTTCAGGTGAAAGACCCTCAGACTCCTGCAGCAGCAGAGACAGAGACCAGCCCTCTACCTCAGATGTTCCACATGGAATCAAAGCCAGATGAGACTAACGCACAGGTAAAATGACATTGTAGACGCATCCATCACCAATATCTGTGGTGACTTGTATGAAGCTGTTCTTCTTTCAAAATGGGTCAATGTTCACATTGTCAGGATTACTTTTTGGGTGGTGTGATAATGGCCAGTAAATGTCACACACACACGCATGTTTCCAGTCATGTCCTTATGGGGCCTTTTATGTCACAAACACACTTGTTCTCTCGTCTCTCCTCAATGAGACCAGGTAACATACTGTAACACACCACTCGTATGTATCTAGTCTCTCCCATGTGGGGCCCTTCTGTGTGGTTCTCACTCAAACTGTTCTTATGGCACTGTCCAGAACCTGACATAATCTCAAGTTTGATTTTAACATTTGTAATTGCACACTGTCTGAGCTGTTATGAGTTTGAAAGCAAAATTTACAATGTGACCCACTGTAAATCCTTATCATAGGTTATGAGAGGTGCCTACTACCTTTAGAAAGACTATGTTGTGCTCTCAGTGTGAAGGTCTGTGCTGTTTCAGAAACTGTTTAACCATTAGGTAACCTTATTAGCCTGTAAATGTCTCCACATACAGTTGTGATTTCTGTCAGTTCTAATTGTCTTCTTGTCTGCTATCTAAATTTCAGGTGAAAGACCCTCAGACTCCTGCAGCAGCAGAGACAGAGACCAGCCCTCTACCTCAGATGTTCCACATGGAATCAAAGCCGGATGAGACTAACGCACAGGTAAAATGACATTGTAGACGCATCCATCACCAATATCTGTGGTGACTTGTATGAAGCTGTTCTTCTTTCAAAATGGGTCAATGTTCACATTGTCAGGATTACTTTTTGGGTGGTGTGATAATGGCCAGTAAATGTCACACACACACGCATGTTTCCAGTCATGTCCTTATGGGGTCTTTTATGTCACAAACACACTTGTTCTCTCGTCTCTCCTCAATGAGACCAGGTAACATACTGTAACACACCACTCGTATGTATCTAGTCTCTCCCATGTGGGGCCCTTCCGTGTGGTTCTCACTCAAACTGTTCCTATGGCACTGTCCAGAACCTGACATAATCTCAAGTTTGATTTTAACATTTGTAATTGCACACTGTCTGAGCTGTTATGAGTTTGAAAGCAACATTTACAATGTGACCCACTGTAAATCCTTATCATAGGTTATGAGAGGTGCCTACTACCTTTAGAAAGACTATGTTGTGCTCTCAGTGTGAAGGTCTGTGCTGTTTCAGAAACTGTTTAACCATTAGGTAACCTTATTAGCCTGTAAATGTCTCCACATACAGTTGTGATTTCTGTCAGTTCTAATTGTCTTCTTGTCTGCTATCTAAATTTCAGGTGAAAGACCCTCAGACTCCTGCAGCAGCAGAGACAGAGACCAGCCCTCTACCTCAGATGTTCCACATGGAATCAAAGCCAGATGAGACTAACGCACAGGTAAAATGACATTGTAGACGCATCCATCACCAATATCTGTGGTGACTTGTATGAAGCTGTTATACTTCCACTGTCTACTGGGCCACTGTTTACATTTCTTTACTGTATTTAGCTTTTTGGTCAGATCATGTCATGATCAAAACTACTTAACAATCCTAAAATCGTAGGTTAATAATCGAGATATGGCCTTTTATTAATACAGCGATATTTTTAGGCCATGTCACGATACATCTCGATATTTTGCCTTAGCCTTAAGTTGAAACCAAACCACCACCAGACGATGGATCATGTGCTGTTATCTTCGGAATGAATTTGTCCTCCTCTGCTGGGCAAGGGCGTGTGAAGTTGCACGTATCAGACTGACGTATGTAACTAGGTGCTCTTGTTTTGTCTGTCTGTGAGAGGGAGAGACCAGAAAGCATTTGAGAGGAGTGGAGTTAAATGTCAGCGGCTGAAAGCAAATGCGTCACAACACTCAAGTTTCATGATATAGTCATTTTCTACATCGCACAGACAACAAGCCGCGATATATCGAGTACATTTAATGTATCGAGTATATTCAATATACCGAGTATATTCAATATACCGAGTATATTCAATATACCGAGTATATTCAATATACCGAGTATATTCAATATACCGAGTATATTCAATATTTCGAGTATATTCGATATATCGCCCAGCCCTACTTGACATACTTTTTTTTTTTTTTGCAGATGGACAGTGGACCAGAGGTTTCTCGTCATTTGTGCGATTCAGATGAAACTGTTCTGAAAGAAGCCTGTGATGAGGCTTCTCCAAACAACCATTCCAGAGAGCAATCAGATGATGAACTTGTTCCACCTCTGAGACGCACAAAAAGCATTATGGTAAGCTCCTAAAATCTATTTAAAACAGTATGAGTACATAGCTGATGGGCACTTTTCCCTGCAGTTTGTTTTTCTATCGTGTCAACAAAAAGGGAAAATCATATCTTCATGTTTTCCCTTTGCAGATGGATCGACTACAAGATTTTGCTGGCTGTCTCTACGATTCAAGTGATGACAGCACAGAGGGCACTTTGATTTCTAAGCCTGAAAGGGATTCACAGAGGCTGAGAAGATGCTCTCGCCATCCTGTAAGTCTTTAATTGATTCTTGTATTTGTATCATTTTGATGCTTTATTGTGTATATATGACATATTCAAATTGTTTCAAGGTTTTAATGAAGGATATAGGCAATATTTGCTTTTTCTCACAACTGTATGCACAATGGTGTAGTACCGGGGCTTGGACTTCATGTACTCTAACTGGGTCGGATCGGGCCTTAATTTTCATGTCCGTTGATACTCTAACCCGTGCAATACATGCAATATGATCGTGTCTGACTGGAAACGCTGGCAGAACCAATGTTAACGGTCAGACAGACCTCCTGGTTCTTTTCATTTAAAGTAAATGAAAATGGCAATACCTAGTTTTTAGTAAAAGTTTTAGTCTAACATTAATTAGCAGTATGTCTTTCTATTTCTTTACACTTACTTCAACTTAAAATACTCAGTATAGAAGGCTCCATAGAGAATTTATCTTCACGCTGTATGCATATACAATTAAAGTATACTCAGATTGTTTACACTTAATATGTTACAAAATGAGTTACATTTTTTTTTTCTTTTTTTAAAGATTCAGGTGCCTCTTGTGGAATCAGATAACTCTAACATTGGCAGTGAAGATGAGTACATTCCATGTCCCAAGGACGAAAGCACAGAAAGTGATAGCAGTTTGGAATTAACCCTGGAAGATAAAAAAAGGAACAAAGGTGCATCTAGTGAGAGCAGAAGAAAGTCTTCCAGTCGGAGCAAGTTTATGCCCATGGAGAGTGGAAGTGAGTCCTCCAAGCAGAAAAGAAGCAGGTCTTCCAGTCGGAGTCAGCTTGATTTTAGCCAGAAGAGACCCTTTAAAACAGGTCATGACCCCACACAAATATTTCCGAATAGCAGAGTTGATGGTAATGAAAAGAAAATAGTTGCAACATATTCTAAAAAGGATGTGAGTGTTTCAATGCCCCTGGAAGAAAAGCAGTCTATGTATGTCAATCCAGTATTAAAGAAGATGGATGGGTCTAGAAGCTACAACAAAAAACATTTCTGCTTTTATTGCAGAAAGTTTGTCCAGAAAATGTCAAGGCACTTGTGGCGTAAACACCAAGATGAAACAGATGTTGCAAAAGCATTCAGTTTGCCAAAGAACTCAAAAGAAAGGAAACTGCAGTTGGACTATATACGAAATAAGGGGAACTTTGAGCACAATAGTGAGGTTTTGGAGACACAGAAAGGCAAACTCATCCCATGGAAGCAACCACAGAAAAAATCTGAAGGACAGGAATTTGCACATTGTATTCACTGCTATGGTTTGTTCTCAAGAAGAGCAATGTGGCGGCATTTTCAGGTTTGCAACTTCAAACCTGAGAGTAGTAAACCTGGTAAAACTCGTGTTCTATCTTTGTGTGCTTTCGCTGAACCTGCTCCACCTGGATTTAATGATGCTTATTGGAAGTTCTTAAGTGTTATGAATCAAGACAGGATTGCAGTTGCTATTAAAGAAGACCGCTGTATTCTTGAATATGGTTACAGACTGTTCAGGAAGAACGAGAAGGTGGTCAGTCAACACCAGTATATTCGGCAAAAACTGAGAGAGCTTGGCAGGCTGTTATTGAAAGCAAGACAAGTTACACATGTGAAGACCATCCAAGAACTCATAAAACCTGAACACTACAGTCAGGTGGTCACTGCTGCAAAGAGCCTATCTGGATTCAGTGAGCAAACTGGCAAATACCAATGTCCGTCTCTTGCTCGCAAGGTTGGACACAGCTTGTATTCTTTGGCCATGTTTATCAAGTCCGAAGGCCTGAAAAAGAAAGATAAACAAGCTACTCAAGATGCTGAGGAGTTTGCGCTGCTTTATCAAGAAAGTTGGAGATTTGACATTGCAAGCCAAGCATTAACTCAACTTGACCAGACCAAATGGAATGCTCCTCTACTGTTACCTTTCACACAAGATATTCAAAAGTTTCATTGTCATCTAGCTGAGAAACAGCAGCAACATTTGAATGATCTGCAAAAACACTCATCACCATCAAACTGGAAGGAGCTTGCAAAAGTTACCCTCACACAAGTTGTACTGTTTAACCGGCGGAGAGGAGGGGAAGTGTCCAGGATGCTTCTGTCTGCGTATCTATCAAAGGACACATCAGACACACATGGTGATGTTAGCTTGGCCCTTACACCGCTTGAACAGAAGCTGTGCAAGCATTTTGTAAGGATTACAATTGTAGGAAAGAGAGGAAGAAAGGTTCCAGTTCTTTTAACCCCAATCATGAGAGAGTCACTTGATGCTCTGACTGAGAAGAGAGAAGAATGTGGAGTGCTGTCTGAAAATGGATATCTGTTTGCATTACCTCACTCTGTCCATTACATAAGGGCTTGTGACTGCATAAGGCAGTTTGTGAACGAATGTGATCACCTTGAAAATCCTAAAGCATTAACATCAACAAGACTAAGGAAACATATCGCCACCCTCTCTACTGTATTGAACCTTAAGACCACAGAACTCGATCAGTTGGCAGACTTCCTTGGCCATAATATTGCTGTCCACCGAAAGCACTACCGCCTTCCGGAGGGCACCCTCCAGTTGGCCAAAATCAGCAAAGTGCTTCTGGCAATGGAACAGGGACGCCTAGGAGAATACAAAGGAAAGAGCCTGGATGAAATTCAAGTTGACGTGAATGGTACTAAGACTTTTTATATTTTAAAGGTGCAATATATGATATTTAGTCTTCAGCATTCAGTAAGTGACTAAAACTGGATTTTTTAAGTAATTGAATTGTACGCAGGTAATTTGCAAGTTTAAAATCATATCCTCCTCCGTAAGACCTTACATATGCAAAAATGCGTGTCAAACTTAGACATGCATACACAAACTGTATTTTTTTTCTGCTCTTGATTGCCAGATTGCCCACAGTCTCAGCTTTCCAACTCAATAATATTATATCAATTAATATTTTAGAGACCATCGGCATAGAGGGGCCTTCAGAAGAGGACATTGAAGGTATGTGATGAATGGTCATGGAGATTTATGTATTTATGTATTTTATTTTCAGGTTTCCCTGATTCACTATTTCCTGACATTATGTGAAGACAAGGATACAAAATATAGTACATTGTCTCGGGGGTGCAAGTCTGGTTCAGCAAGACAGGGGTCTGGGATTGAAATCTACTCTATGATGCACTGTATTGTCAAAGTATAGTAACAATATTACATTTCTCTGCCAGGAGAACAGGGGTCAGAAGATGAGAGTATGTCATCCCTGAACATCTGTACCTCAACATCACAAGTCCAAAACCAGAGAGTGTCTCCAACAGGTGAGCTTGAACGATGAAAGAAGATTGATCTTGAACACTCCTCTTTAAAGACCCCCTCCGATGAAAATTGTGTTTTTCATGTTGTTTATGTGGCATTTCTCTGATGCTACAGGACATATCAGCAGAAAAGTAAGTGTGACATTTCATTTCTGAGTATTTCTGCCTTCAAATTGCAGTGAACTAAAGGCAGACGCAAACTGGCAGTACAGATTGTAAAGCCCTCCAAGGCAAAATGTGTTTTGTGAATTTGGGCTGTACAAATAGAATTTGATTTGATTAAATAATCACTGTACTGACTGTTTCTTCATATTTTATGTCTTTTAATAAAGTTCTTCCTGTTCTAGATGTCAGTATGCCAGGACAACAGGGGTCAGAAGATGAGGTCAGCACATCATCCCTGCAAGAATGTACCTCCACATCACAAGTCCAAAACCAGAGTGTGTCTGCAAGAAAGAGAGGTAAGCTTTGGGACTTGCATCCTCTTTTGGGCCAGTGCCACTCAATTGCTTTTAACGTCTTTTACCTTGTTTTTAGTGAAAATGGTCTATTGGTTGCCTTAAAAAATAATAATGTTGATGGTTATATCATTGAATAAAAGCATGTCTCTGAATTCTTAATACACCTAACATAGCTTCCTACCCAGAAAGGGAATAAGACCCAATGTGTGACAATGGTTTGAATATATATGTGAAAAAGTATTTGCCCCCTTTCTGATTTCCTGAGTTAATTGCAAATTTATCACACTTAAAAGTTTACGATCAGCAAACAAATTTGGAAGAATTTACTTTCAACAGAGTGGAAGCTCGTTTTGTGCAGTTAGTGGCCTTGTGAGCTACAGATCACAGCTCTGCAAATTATCAATTTAATCAAAATGTGATCTCTTTCTGCCTACTTAGGTAAGCAAGCTCCTGTGAGACGTTGGACACCAGAGGAAATTGCTGCAGTAGAAAAACACCTGAAGAAGTTCATTGTGAGGCAAGATGTTCCAGGTAAAGCGGACTGTGAGCGCTGCATTGCTTCAGAACCGCAAGCGCTACAAAAAAGAGACTGGAAAGCAGTCAAATATTTCATCAAAAATAGAATAACTACCATGAGAAGAAAATTCTAATGAAAGCAGTTCAACGATCAGAGGTATGGACACACATTTTCAGTTTGGGTCCTATACTTTGTTTAAATGTTTTGAAATGTACTGTAGTTTAAAGTAGCTGCTGTGGTTTTAGCAGTCAACAACACATTAAACAAGTACATGTTTGGCAAAGTCAAATGTTTGTTTATCTGTTTAACTTTGCAGTAATGATTGCAGTTTTGTTTTCCCGTAATCATTAGTTGCAGCATTAGAGTCTCAAGCATCTTTTATGTTTTTTGTGAAACAATACACGGGCAGATGTGTACACAAAATATTTGATACACTGACCTTTGTGGTCCACATTATTTATTGGTACAGCAAAGACTGACAGGATGCTTCACAGCGCTTATTTTTAGAGGATGGAGTCATAGAACTATCTCTTACCTGTGAAGGAATGCATAGTTGCAGCATGTATTGGTCACTGATGAGCCTCTGTGACAGGTCAGTATTAAAAACATCTTCATGTTGTGTGGACTTCAGTTTCATGGTTTCATTTTTTGATTGATTGTCACTGAAGACCTGAATGTTTGCAATGGGACACCAAGCAGATGGGTCATCCTGAGCACATATTAAAAGTTTCTCTACCAAATATGAATGACAGTACGTTGTAGACTTCCGTGTTTGAGTTTGGCTATAAACAATCCTTGGTTTTTGTTCAATTTAAATGTCCAGTGTAACGGACTTAGTGAGACTGCTGATTGTAACAAAAAGAGGACTCAAAGGATGTTGTTCTTCATAAACTATGTTTACATGGACACAAGCAATTGGAATAAAAGCCTGATCGGAATAAATATGTCATGTAAACATGTCAATCTAGAAACACTGATTCCAGTCCACAACACCACAGAGATGAAATCAGCATTAGAATACTCCTTTTTCTACCTTGTTTGTTTATCTGGTTAACTTTGCAGTAATGATTGTTTTGTTTTCCTGTAATCATTAGTTGCAGCATTAGAGTCTCAATTTTGTCTCAAGCATGTTTTATGTTTTTTATATATGGACAAAAAAACTTTTATTTTCGTTTTGTGTAAAAAGTAGTCCGATGACTGACTTGTTCGCAAAATAAATACATGTGCCTTCAGGATAATTTGTTGAAAGGATATTATTTTATTGTTGGCATATAGCATATCTGCCTCAAGTCTTATTAAGTGCTGGTGCGATCATTATTTGATTGCCATGCTACTAACCTGTCTTCCTGTTGATGTAAGATCATAGCAATGAGATGGAATGAAGGAAGAAGAGTATTTAATTTGAAATATAGATCCTTAATGCAGTCAGAGTCTATGTGCAGTAGAAACCATTAATGGGCCCCAGATAGTAACCTAACACCCCACAAAGATATAAAAACAAGAGAAGTGTATGTGTGTGTGACACTGGACCTCACAAGTACTGTATGTTAGAAACTGGGCCCACAAGTGACCAAAAAACTGACATGGAGACAAAAGTTTAAAATCTTGGTATATTGAAGTGATTTCTGTGATTGGGATTTTTTTTTCATCTTACCTGATTTTTTACAGCAGTGTAGAACCACTGGAAAGGGTGGATCCCATAAATGACTAAAGAACTGGTGGGCCCCCTGAGGGGCAAACACCAGTAGGTGTGTGTGCGTGCGTGTGTGTGTGCGTGCATGTATGTCTGTGTGTGCGCGTGTGTGTGTGTAGGTGTATGCGTGTGTGTGTGTGTGTCTCTCTGTGTGTGTCTGTGTGTGTGTGTGTGTCTGTGTGTGAGTGTGTGTCTGTGTGTGTGTGCGGTCTGTGTGTGTGCAGGTGTGTGTGTGTGTGTGCTGTGTGTGTGTGTGTCTGTGTGTGGTGTGTGTGTCTGTGTGTGAGCGTGTGTGTGTGTCTGTATGTGTGTGTGTGTGTGTCTGTGTGTGAGCGTGTGTGTGTCTGTGTGTGTGTCTGTGTGTGCGTGTGTGTGTCTGTGTGTGTGTGTGTGTGTGTGTGTGTCTGTGTGTGTGTGCGTGTGTGTGTGTGTGTGTGTGTGTGTGTGTGTGTGTGTGTGTGTGTGTGTGTGTGTGTCTGTGTGTGTGTGTGTGCAGCGTGTGTGTGTGCGTGTGTGTGTGTGTGTTTGTGGACAGATGTAGTGTTCAGTACAGATCATTGCTTAATAGTCAGTCATGAACACATAGTGTTTTGTGTTTTATTAATAAAAGATGACAGTAGAGTATATACTACTACAGTACTCATACTGCATGAACAACATAGTGTATATGATTGTTAATCTCAGTCACAGAACTTAGAAAAAGGACTAATGATGGTTCCTCCACAGTCCTGAGAAGAAGACGTACGGTGAGCTGTGGATGAGCGTCACTCAAATCCACTCCAGACTGTCATCACAGGCTCACTGGTGGGGAGGTTTGAAAAGGACTGGTGACCCACATGCATCCTGGATTTCTCTAAGCAAATTCAGGATCAGTCGAGACCTGGTCTTAACATGTGTTGATCCGATCACATCACACAACGCACAACTGTTCACACCTGGTGACAACATGATGCGTCTCCTGTGGACAAATACACAGAGGAGCTGAATGGACTGATGAAGATGTGAACAATAATATACAAATCAATCAAAACACAGACGATGATTAGAGTCTAAAGTGTGTTGATGTCGTTAATGAATGACCAGCCACAATGAGACAACATATGGTCGATGTCAGGGACGACGAAACCCTTTGTAAATCATTTCCTTTCAAAGGAAAAAACATTTGAAATCCACTGAAATCAGCTGCTCTACACGGATAACAAACCACCAACGCTGCTCATTTTAGATTTGAAATAAAAACACCAACTGACATGCGATCTACGAAAACATCATAAAACTGGTCTAAAACATCTCAGATGACTAAAATAAATGTCATTTTTGTCATGAGACTAAAACTCAGTGTCAGTGTGTTCAGGAAGGGCTGTGATACATGTAATGTGCTCACGGTTATTTAGTATTATATTGAATCTCTTCATCTCTATCTGCTCAGACAATCCACCATCACAGCAGTCGGGTCAAGATCTGAGCCTGGTGCATTCCAATCCCAGGTCAGGGTTCATGAGGTCGGAAACCCGAGTTTCAAGAACGTCCTGATCTTTAGTTTTTCACCTGCTGTAAGTGACGTTTGTGTTTGTGTGTCCTCGTGTTTGAGACCTCAGTATGTAACAAGTCTGAGTGTGTGTGTGTGTGTGTGTCACACATCTGTGCATGAGGTCAATACATATGTGAGAGAGGTCAGGCCCAAGGTCACACCATTTGAGGTATTCCATAGATATTATTACACAGCAGCATAGAGACTGTACTGAAAGATGACTCTGAGAATGTGCTTCAGTTCCAGGACTCAACATTTTAAATATTCTATGCAGTTGGTTTGGTCCAAAAATCCCCTGAGGGATAAATAAACTCGTATATTCATTTCTTGATTTTCTGTGGTGAAGGAAATCATGCTGAACAGACTGTGACACCTTCAGTCCACATCAATGTCCTTGACTGAAGGTCACATGAGGAGCTGGAACCAATCCCAGGTGGCGTTGGGGCGAGCAGAAGGTCACACGCCGGACCAGATGATGAAGATAAGTCCCCGGTCTCTATCTGTGATTGTAATCTGCTGAACATGTGACTCTGACTGCACGTCATGTATCCATGACACTTCCTGTCTCTGCCCTGGACCATTATTGTGAAAAACAATAAAAATCAACAGTGACGTGTGATCACACGTGGTCACAGGAGACGCACTTTATTGTCAACAGTCGTACGTACGACGGTCCACGTGTGACGTGTGACGTTATTATCAGGTGTGAATGAGCTCATAATGTCCTCGTGTGCGTCTTCACCAAGTCTCATTAGATTTGTCCAGTCGGACAAGAGGAAAGATTTACTGTAACACAGCACACACCAGTGACAGGCCTACATCATCATCATCATCATCATCATCACTAGGGTTATACAGTATTATCACTATGTTCCAGTGGCCCCCCCCCCCCTCCAGACCCTGACGGGCACTTTGTCTCCGTGTCAGTGACTGAGAATGGTCCAGACGGGCTCAGCATGTCGTCCTCTGGCCTTTCATTCACTGATTGTCCACATCACATATCTGAAGACAGCAGCTCTTCCACTGGCTCTGAGAGACGCTGTGTGAGATAGGTGGATGGGAAACAGGCGGGCAAAGGGTTCCACGCTGGAGCTAGGAAAAGTTTCCAAAAGAGGCTGCAGAGAGGGAAGAAGAAGAAGAAGAACAAGAGAGGACATATTTAGGATTCATGGTTAGGAGAGGAGCATGAATGATGGAGTGAGTGCAGTGATGAACGGCTGATGAGAGAGCCTCAGCTCAGTCCAGCACTCCTGGATACAAGCCAACATTCTGATGATTTTAAAGACAGAAAACACACCCAATAAACCAAAGGTTCATTATTTCAGGGTTTCTACATGTTTGTGCTGCTCCAACACACCTGCTTCAAACGTTCACCTCGTCATCGAGCTCTGCAGAAAACCACAATAAAAACCTTGTATTGTGTTTTTAAATTGAACTTTTATTTGGTTTTGTTAAAAGTAAATTAACGCTGAGCCTATTTTATTTCTCCTTGTGTGACTTCATTAGAATGTATTAGTCACTTGATAGTTTAACATTATCACACCCATTTGTAACATGAGTGCATTTTGAGAATACAACATCAGGTGGTTTGTTCTCTGTTGCCTTGAAAACACCTAAAGTTGCTCAAGTATCAGAGTCACAGCCCTCATGAATCTGTGTGGGACGTCTCTGAATTACAAAGAAACCCATGAAACACCGCAGCTACAAGCCATGATTCAGTGTGAACCTCCTGCTGAATAAATACCGTGGTGATTTATGGCAGAGCATGAAAATCACTAATGTGTGTAATGAAAGCGAGAGTTAAATAATGATTTACAAGCTTCGATTAGGTTTAAACACTTGAACACTGAAATGTCTACATTTTAATCCAATGGACCCAGATTACTGTGTATAGAACCTTACATACTTATAGATTACAATCATATAATAAACATGACAACATTCATCCTGATCTGTTAAGATGTTGCTGAGATACACACATTTAAATTGCTGCCAAATTCATAATCTGGATCAGATCCAGAAGAAACTTGCATACATGTTCCAGATATTTCATGTGACATCATCAGTGGGTGGATTGTCACCAGAATTGAGTGGGAACATATTTAGCTGATCACTAACCCATCACAAAACATTCAGACTGATCTGTCAAAAACACAGGAAGCAGGAAGTAGATAACCGTAGGACAAACTTACAGATAAACTTATAATAGTAATAAAGACACGAGTATCAAAACATTACAGATCCATCCATCCATCAATACTACAGGTCAAAGTATTAGTTATAGACACATTAACAACAGCGGGGACATGTGAGGGGTGACACCTGGGTCACGTCACATGAGGCAGGACACTCATCGACCAGCTTGTTATGAATCACTGAGAGCTTTTCACTCCCGTAGAGATGACAGCGCTACCATGAGTCAACGTGTCAGGGTTCTCTGAATATATATATTTACATTTATATATGTATATATATATACATATATACATTTATATATGTATATATGTATACATTTATATATATATATACATATATATGTTTATATATACATTTATATATATATATACATATATATATACATTCATATATATATATAAACATTTATATATATCTCATTAGCTCAACATGCTGTGAACCTCACTTTTCCTTCACTAGTGCTGAAGTTAAGAATATTTGAATATTCAACAAACAATAACATTGAATATTTAAGTAGAAATGTCCATCCCCAGCTCCAACAGCAGGTGCCACTTTATGAGGTGTCCTCAGTAGCTAATGAAGTGTCTGTATGTTCTATAATGTGCAGCTGTTTGCAGGACTCTCAGGTCTCACGCATTGAGCGCGACAGTCACGCTTTTCAGTCTATTGTCACGCACGCTGAAAACACAAAAAATATAAATATAAATGTGGAACCGTGAGGAATCAAGCAGTCGAGCCTGACACTCACATGTCAATCAAAAAAAAAGGAAAGGGGCGGGCTACATGATAGTCTGCCCAACCCTGTGCTTAGTACTGCAGCGTGAAGGAGCAGCAGTTCTACTCCGAGCTCCCCCCGGATGACCGAGCTTCTCACCCTATCTCTAAGGGAAAAGCCAGCCACCCTTCTGAGGAATCCCATTTCGGCCGCTTGTACCCGCGATCTCGTTCTTTCGGTCATGACCCAACCTTCATGACCATAGGTGAAGATAGGAACGAAGATTGACCGGTAGATCGATTGAAATCGTTGAAATCTCCCAGCAGAACTATGGAGTCCCCCGACAGAGCCCCTTGCAGGACTCCATCTAGGGACTCCAAGAAGGCCGGATACTCCGAGCTGCTGTTCGGTGCATAAGCACAAACTTCCAACCCCTATCCAGGAATGTGGTTTCAGAGCCAAGGCTGTGCGTGGAGGTAAGCCCCACCAAATCTAATTGGTAGCCATCTCCCGCACAAGCCCCCCACAGCGAGGTGACGTTCCACGTCCCCAGAACCAGCTTCTGCCGCCCAGGTCCAGTACGTCGAGACCCCCGACCTTCACTGCCACCCATATGGCAGCGCACCCGACCCCAGTCGATCTCCCTGCAGGTGGTGGGTCCACAGGAGGACGATAAAGAGGCCATGGGACTTGTTCGGGCTGTGCCCAGCCGGGCCCCGTGAGCGAACGCCTGGTGGCCGGGTCTACCACGGGGCCCGGCTGGGCCTGGCTCCAGGCGGGGGCCCCGGGCTTCCTCCGGGCAGGGTCACTCTCTTCCTCTGTCGTTTTTTCATGAGGTCTTTGAACCATTCTTCGTCAGGCCCCTCCCTTGAGACCAATTTGCCTTGGGAGACCCTACCAGGAGCACTAGACTCCAGACAACACAGCTCTCAGGATCACAGGGACACTCAAACCTCTCCACTACGGTAAGGTAATGGTTCCCGGAGATTTCAATTCAATTCAATTTTATTTGTATAGCGCCAAATCATAACATACATGATCTCAGGTCTGTACATAGATAACATCAAGGAGAGCAGAGAAACACAACAGTTCACACAATGAGCATCGGTGCACTAGGCATCAGTGGAGAGAAAAAACTCCCTCTTAACAGAAGAAGAAATCTCTGACAGAACCAGGCTCAGAGATGTGCGGTCATCTGCCTCGACCGGTTGGGGTGAAAGGAAAAATGGGGGACAGAAAGGGGGGAGAGAAAGGACAAGAGGGAGATGAGGTAGAGACAATTTCTTGTCCTTACACCAGTGTAGTCATATTTCCATCATCTATGACATTTTTAGATTTTATATCCTGAAAAATCTGCCACCAACGCCTACAACACGCAATCATAACCCCTCACCTCCCCTGACCTCCCCCTCACCTGTCCCTGCCCTTCCCGACGAAATCTCACTCTGAACTGAGTTCAAAAGTTATTTTCGTCTTTAGTAGGTTTATATGTAATGTGAACAATTGTGATATTAAGTCAATCGTTATGAAACAATAAGCCTCTCTTCAAACAACAGATGTGTCCAGGTAATTTACAAACTGTGTCACTCTGATGACGGACAGTCCTCCATCAGACTCCATCAGCCCTGCTCCCCTAATAGCCGAGGAAGACAGATGTGTCTTTGCAGTGGACTGACCCTGAAGGACAACGTGACAGAGCGACAGAAGGATGGCGAGGCATTGATATGACCGGAGGCTTGTACAGACACTGACAGAAACCATTTTAAATGAGCTCCCCATGGAGTCGTCAGCGTTCGTGGGGACGACAAGTACAACAATTGTGTTGAGGAAAACAAAGTGTTCTTCACTGTGTTCATATCCTGACCCACGGCTGCAGTTCATCGCACAGAGCTGCACGCACAGCTTTGCACAGCTGCTCTCAAAGTCCACCAGTCTACAGTGTAGCTGTCAGAAGTACAAATGTGTCTTTAGTTTTCTGTTTACACAACGACATGGAAGACAATATAATGGCTAATGGTTAAAAGAGGCCCTGTTGATGGAAATAATGGAAAAAGTTAGCTTTCTTACAGTCGGTGTCAGGTTGTGATATTCCTTTTACTAGAGTTCTCAATGGGTTTGGGCCAGAAAAATATGCAAATGAGTCTGATCGGTCCGGGCCTCGGGCTTCCTTTTTTCCACTCATAAATGATATGTTGTCTGTTGTGAATCATCACTGTTCACGTGTGGTGAAGAGTACATCTGGAGAGGGGCAGACCTGACACTCTGGGCATGTTGGTGTCATTATTGGAGCCTTTTATGAAGCTCAGTGTGAACTGGAGGAGGACTAATACAGATGCTGGTGTAAAAAATGCCATTGAGCAACTTTGATGAACGCTTGATGTGCTGAGACAGACAGATGTTCTGTCAATGACAGGGAGGAGGCTGGACCTGAAGTCCCGCCCCCTTTCACAATTGTAAACATGGAAGCAGTGTTCATTTTGAGTTATGGTCTTATGACTAAAATACCATTTAGTTTTAGTCATATTAGATATTACATTACATGACGCTTTTATCCAAAGTGACTTACAGTAAGTGCATTTCAACATTTGGGTGCAAACAAGAGCTAGAAGTAAGTATGTGCTTCAAATAAACCAAACTATAAAGTCATAAGTCATAAGTGTGATGTACAAGTAAGTTGTTTTTTTGTTGTTGTGGTCGTTGTCTTAGTCGAGGGATGTTTGAGAGTAAGCAGTTCACGGACTTTACTTTGCAGATGGAAAAGGTTCACAGTGAGATAAAGTTGGCTAAAATAATATTATTTTCTACTAATGCTGAAGAGTTAAGCAAGTGTATACTTGATTATTAACTATCACAGAAAAAGAAACTATCCCTTTAAAACCTGCTCCATAAAATGTGTGACAATGTTGAAGCCACCGAGCACATACACAGAGACACTGTGAGGTTGATTATTCTGCAGGAGCATATTATTTTATGGTTGTTAATCATTTTATGACACAGAGTGAAACCTCTCCACGGCTCAGTGAAGCATCAAACAAAGAGCCTAACTTGTGTGGAACATGACTTCATCTTTGCTTTTTCTTAATATTTTTTATTCAGCATTTCATATATAAAGACGTCAACACGTTGTGATATTTACATAATTATACAGTCATGGTGAGCCTGGTAACAGCTGCTGCTCCTTTCATAAACAGTCTTCTTGTATTTTTGAACTTGATTCCAGTGGTGTAGTGTGGTCTGAGAGACAATGCTAACAGAGAAGCCTGATAGCTCGTAGAAGAAAAATAACCCAGACATTCTAAACAGTAATAACAGGCTTCTGAGCTTCATGTTTCCTTAGTTAGAATGGGATATTTATATTTTAAGAATAAAAAACACCAACACCAGCACTTAAGCTGCCATCAGGAGCGCTACATTAGCAGTGATGCTGCATGTTGTCTGTGCACAGGTGATGGATTTGGGGCTGATGACAAGAACAAGCACAGGTTTCCCTCCACCTGCATCCTTCGCATTGACTTTGTTTTTAATCTCTGGATCATCTGTCACGGTTAATTAACTCGTGAAAACATTAGTCTCTAGTATGCAGTGATTCCTGGGATAGCTTGAGCCCGGACAGGTCAACTCCACTGGATCCATGGTTGCTCAGTCATGGATTGGACCAGCTTGGCACACTGAAGTAGGCAGCACAGTAATTGAGATGTACAAGGGTTAAGTACTGTATATAGTTAAGTATATTATGTATGGTTTCACTAGCAGTGTCTTTCAGGCATGAGCATGTGTTTCTGTATTGTGTGCAGAACATTTTCTACAGTCATTTGCATCAAAAGTAATGTGATTTTGTGCAGAGTGTGAAATGTCATTATGTTGCTTTGAGCCAGCGAGCCTGCAAGAGACAGATTAGCATGGTGCAGCCACACGAGACTTTCTTCCACACCCAAGTCCATTCACTCACATCCTCTTTGTGAGTAGCACTTCTTTACATCTGCGATCTGGTGATCTGATACCCTGTATTTATACTATACATACATACATATATATGCTGTATATACACATATATATACATATGTATGTATATATATGTGTGTATATATATATACACATATATATGACTTTTCTGACGACTCTTCTGATGACTCCTCTTCTGATGACGAATCTTCTGACAACTCTTCTGATAACTCCTCTTATGATGACTCGTTTGATGTCTCTTCTGATGACGACTCCTCTGATGACGACTCTTCTGACGACTCTTCAATCGGTCTTCAATGACATCCATCTGAACAAAATTTCTGCGTTTGATACTGTTGACAAGACATTGCTTGACTAACTGCAAAGCTGGGTGGGTCTTTCTGGTTCAAATCATACTTAATGGGCAGATGAAATGAACAGTGGAGTTCCCACAAACAAAAGGCACAGTCAGAACTTGCACTTCTGTCATTTAGCCCTAAATACGTGTGCATGTAGCTTCTCAGCCAGAATGCAGTGAACTTGTTGGGGGTGATGTCACTCCCACATCCACGTCCCGATGTAAATGGTTCCATACTTGATGTTGACAAAGAGGATAATTCCAGGTCAGTGTCAGTCTTAGTTCTCTTCCTTTTCTATTGTTTTCATGCTGGAATCCACCTCTGTCTTGTTTGGAGACAGAAAGAGAACTTTACTGGTAAAAGCTGAATAAGTCACTGGGGAAACCCATTCTGTGAGTAATGTAAGAGCGTTGTTAGAGGGTTGTGTTAAACTGTGCAATCATGACCATGAGCTGATACAGTCACACAGACAGAAGCGTAATGTGTCCGTCTTCATCCTTTTTAAAGAAGCTGTTGTGAGATCAATATTTCATTTTTGGTGAATCCACTGGAGATGAATCAGACTTAGCAGGCTGTGTGGCATAAAGCTCCACTGAATGATGCCACATATAAATGTATTGGGTCATTTAGAGAGGGTAGCTATAGATGTGTATTTACGTTAGATCGTCTAAGACCAATTTGACTCTTTATCGTGCATATTTTTCCAGTTCAGACATGTTCCATGTGACTAAAATACTGTTGAGATTTAGTCACATGACATGTATTAATTGTAGTACACATTTGTTTTTGTTACAGGTTACGACTTATTATCTTCAGCATCTTAATTGGCATTGTTATTTAAAAGATTAGCAGTGTTGGTGGTTTGTTTCTGTTTGAATTCCTTCCATTGAATGAAACAGTGTTTCCTTCCCCATAATGGTTATATACCATAATTAGGGCTGAAAATGTTTCCCAAGCAGCTTTGTTCATGGTTTCCATGGTGACCCCACCACACAAGACCTGCATAATGGTACCCTGGTAGCCTGGAAAGGGGGTTTGATGTGGGACTGTTCTCGCCCCCGGGCTAATATGCAGAAACAACAGAAGAAGTCAGTGCACAGGAGCATAAAACCAAGGAGATTCATTTGATATTGTTAAATTAATAGATGGTAGATTAGACTGTGAATGGCTCTGTACACAATAACAAATAGCCACATGCTAACAAGCCGAAAGGGGGAATTTTGCTCCTTATAGCAGAGTGGAGGTGGATACAGTCTATAGTACTATAGTGCTTATAGTAGTCCAACTGTACCACTTAGAGGTGGAAAGAGCACTGAAATATTCTCCTCAAGTAAAAGTACTGGTTTGTTGAAAGTGTCTATTGTGTTTTCACATCCAGTTGCAGTTTGTATAAAACAAGTCATGAGTTGTAACACGGTTGACATTGTCTGATAAATAGTTGTGTCCAAATGTTCCACTCCCAGAACTTCATCACCGCTGCCCTCCTTAGCCCTGTTTCTTACAGTAGTTCCATTATAAGCACCTTTATCAACTGTCCAACCGTGTGAACCTCAGGTGTTTTATTAGGCCAGCAAATGAGCTCGTACAGTCAGAGCCTGCTGAACCGGCAAATGACATTCTCACTGATCCGTCGACACCAGTGTCAAACAGAAATTTAATCATGTCTTTTTACCAGTCAAATGCATTTGTGTTCACCAACTGAACAGTTTAATTCAGTTCAACATGCTTCACTTGCTATGAATGTCACCACAAACTTAAAGGGGGATGAGCTCAAATGAGGAAAGCAAATCATTAATGTGCTTTTAAATACCCTGGAAAACTTCTATTACGTTATCTTACTTAATAAAGATTAAGACTCGGGAGACGGAGCTGAAGTTAACCATGCTTTACTTCGTAACAGAACTGGCTTCCCATGAAGCCTTGCGTTACCTTCTATGGTACGCCCCACAGTACAAACACAACACTGCATGGTTTTCCCTCTAGTTTAAAGCACAGGTACAGTAAAGAGAGTGGAAATCATCTATTTTACGCACGCTGAGCTCGCGAGGACTCTTTCTGTGATGTAGTAACGTGACGTACGACGTGGTGTCAACACGGAATCTTTTATTCTGTAAACCAGATGTTTTATTTTCCTACTTCCTCTCCCGCTTGTGCTGAACTTATAGCCGGCAGAAATAGAAGTGCTGCGTATCCACTACAGTTGGTTCCATACAGCACTTTCAGCAGAAGCACTGATTGAGCCAGAACATGCTGCTGTGATGATCAGTTACAGTAACTCCCAAACATTTTCCCCCCCAAACTTTTCATATATGCAAATATTTGAGCATAACATGTGCTTCCCATGTCCCACCAAGTCTCTGCGAGATTAACGTTCTGTGGTTAGTAGTCTTACTAACTAGTAACGTTAGGGTTTGGGCTTGTGAGCCGGCCAGAGAGTAGTAAGCTAACGCTACGTTTGAGTGGATGGCGAGCGCTGTGCGCGTCCCCGTCTCTCTCTGTATCCAACGCAGCCTGGATCATTTCTCCACGCACTCCCCACATCTAAGTCATGATGTCTGCAGTGTTACCAACCAAGCTGGCAGACCCCCCAAACCGTAGTAAGGAGACCACCGAAGACTGCTAGCTCCTTTAGCTCGGATTAGCTCGTTACAGCAACAACACATTAAACCACATTTGCAGAAATGTGCGATTAATTGCAAGTGAACTATGACATTAATGCGATTAATCGCGATTAACTATTTTAATCGTTTGACAGCGCTAGTGTTTATCAAATATACGACCACACTGTTTATAAAAGAAAACAACTGTCTCATATCTGTGACTTTTGATGGTAAAAGTTCAGAATTCACATGGAAACATGTTGTTGTTTGCATTTTAGCCTGGATAAAGACTGACCTCTCTCACACACACACACACACACACATACTGTACACTCTTCACTTTGCTAAATCTGATGATAGTGAGTCAGTTTCAGTCCCAATGTTGGGTCATGAAAAGCCTGAAATCCAAACCAGATGAATTGACTGAATATGATTTTGTTCACCAATAAAATGTCACTTACACTTTAATACATCAATAAACTTAACAGCTTTATTGTTTTTCCTGAATTTTGGTCCAAACCACTGATGTCAAGCAAGCCCAGTTATATATTGCAATAAAAGTCCTGCTCTTCCTGAATAAAAGGAACCATTTAAACATCTTGTTTGAGAAGTGAATCACTGGAGAGCAATAACTAAAACAACAAGCGAGCTGCAATTCCACCATAAATGCTGCACAGCTCCTCTTATTCAGAGAATGAGCACTTCCAGGATGCTGCAGCAGAATGTAGGTCATGATCTTGAATTATGGTGCCCAATGGAAAACTTGAGTGAAATAGCTGCAGGGTGTTCTGTGCATTTGTCTCAGAATATAAAATCAGGAACAAGGGAAAACCTAGTGCAGTACTTCATTAAAGGAGTAAATTCATTTCATTGCATTTAAAAAGAACACAGATGTATTTGCAGTGGTTGAATAGTAGATTGGTTAACAGGCGCATGTGTATCCAGGAATCTACCAGCAATATTTCAAATCCACATCAGAAACAAACTAAATAACGATTGAGTCGCAATTGAACCACCAACAATCAGCCAAACAACACAGTTTAAACTGCTGAATCACTGAGCACGTTTATTGATGGCTGAATAACAAGTGTTTACTGAAGCCATCATTCAACTGCAAGGCAGCAAACCAATCAATGTAAACCACACACAGCCACAAACAATTACACTAGAACCAGAACTGTCACAGCGGGAAGGCAAGGCCTCACACTGCAGCCTTCCAATTTAACCCAACACCATTGTGTTACTTACTTCTGCTGAGGAGCTGCAGGTTGCGGACCTCTTCCCTGACCTGCAGCTGGAGGACTTGTTGGAGGACCTCCTGCCTCAGCGTCTCCTGGACGATTCCCATCCTCTCCAGCTTCTCCCCATTCAAACGCAGCAGTGCCCGTCCTGCAGAGACACAGTTATGAAAGGTGAAGAGTCTCCACTACTCTTTGCACAGCATTAATGTTTCTATCTAATGAATAACATCTAATGATATTCATAGTCTTCATCGACACTTTCAGTGTAAAATACTGCCACTACTTCTTTATGATATAAAATAAATATAGAATAACAATGGAACATTACACTTGCTATGTTGAAATGTGGAATAAATCATTATCAGACTTTTTAGGCCCCAGTTGCTCCACTGGCTTTCAGACTGAAATTATGGACTGGCCTTCATGTGGAGGTGATGTCCACAGAGCGCTACACATCTGTCCAAAAATCACTGAAACATGAGCTACACAGCCAAGGTTATGTATTTGTTTCTCTTCCTGTACACAAACAAACTCCTGTCTGTCTGCCTGTCTGTCTGTATGGACAGAAAACAACAGACAGAATCGATCTCAGGGTAAAATGTGTTTGCAGTGGGTTTGTCAGATAACCCTGAAGACACACATTTAACTTTTAACCTGCTTTTATAACTAGGTTATAGTGACACAAATGCTGGAGAAAATGTGAAAGAATTAGACATGCATGTATGGTGACAGCACACACACACACACACACATAGGGGAGCTACGCCTTTAAGCAGCGCAGACAGGATAGGAATCCATCTTACCTGCAGCAGCTCTAAAAATATGTCAAAATCATAATAAGACTCATTACTCATGCAGCGCTATTCATTCATATTCCCTTTCTTTTGGATTCCAGTATATCCTTTGTGTTTCAGCCCTCATTATTTCTCTATCTGTGCATAATGTTACCAGAGTGATGCAGTCTATTCTATATGTGCTCTATATGAATGCTTTTTGTTTATTGTTTTGTTTCAGGCCACTTCCTGCAGGAACCACACGTGTCACACACGTGAACTGTATATGCAGCATTGATGGAGCTTTGCTCCTCTTTCACTTCCAAAGGTGAATGAAACAGTGTGTGTTTGTACAGAGAAGCACTGATGTCACTGACATGTACATGTACATGTCGTATCATAGTGACAGAGACTGAGGTAATCTGGTGAGAATTCTTTACTCCCACAGAAGAGAGGCAGAGGTCGTCATGGGATGATATGATACTGTGATAATATGATAATATGATAATAAAATGCAAAAAGTAACATTTTGGTAAGAAACAGATATATTTCTTGGATCGCAGATAGGATGCATACGTTTAGTGAACCTTTACTGGATATTTCACACAAATAAGGAATCTAAAAGTGTGGTTGGTTACTGATTCAACAACCTTTGGGGTCAACTATGACCTGGATGAATCTGCACAAACAGTTTGGGAGGAACATCACATCCTCAGTGTGGTGCAAGAATGTGACATTTCATACAACATGAAATAAGATTCCTGAATAAGAACAAAAAACTTTAAATATGAATGACTTTCCCCATCCACTATCAAATTATTATGAGACAGACAGACAGAGAGACAGACAGGCAGGCAGGCGATCATCATTCCTTGCTTTACTGTATGTATGACTGCATATTTTCCTCCCTCTTTTCTTTAAAATGAACGTATATGTGTTCAACGAGAGCAAAAGATGAGACGACCAGAGAAAAAGAGACATGAGAGAGAGGTTAGTGACATGTAAGTCCTCTGTGTCGTTCCTGAGCCCATGAAATATAAATAACCTTAAAAGAGAGGTGGTAGTCATGTTTTATGAATCAGGCTGGAGGGTGAAGATGATGTGTGTTCATATATATATATATATATATATATGATGTGTGTTCATATATATATATATATATATATATATAACTATCCTCCAAAAGCAAAAAGCATAGAAACATTCAAAATAAATCAGGACTATGTGAACGACTGATTTACTGTGAAAGAGGAACGTTGGGGTCGTTGAGGTTGCACCAAGGTTCTGAGGGGACGTCCCCTGAACTGGGAAACACCGAGTTCCGACTACAAATGGAACGCACCATTTATGTTAGGATTATGACGGGTGCCCTTGGATAATGTTTGCCTCTGTTATTCATAAAGTCTGTTTACTTGTGGTGCGCGCTGACCTCCAACATGAAACCTGGGAATTATTGAATCACTCTCTTGCTTGCAGTCAGTCAGTCAGACAGACAGACAGGCAGACAGGCAGACAGACAGGCAGACAGAGATAGTAGCTACAGATGGAGAGAGGTGAGGGATTGTTGGATGGAATGCTTCTCATTGGTGAGACCTGAGCAGAGGACTTCCTCCACATGAAGAGTAAGAGGCAAATGAAGCACTGTGTAACATGCATGACTCACTCTGTCATGACAAAGGTGAATGAGTGATGTTAACACGTGTTCATACAGGACAGCAGTGATCCACGCTGAGCCTTCGTTTGAAGACGACCTGGTTTACACTTGATAGACCTGAGTCTGAAATGTCTCATTATTCATTTATTTTGATTCTAATTTAGTCATTAGAAGTAAAGCAACCTTTCAATTCCAATTTATCTAGATGAACACATTTGAAAATGTGACATGAATGAGTTAATCTACCATTCACTCATTTTCTCATGGCAATCAAAGTTAAAAAGCAGTAACAGGTTCAATTGTTTTTAGAGTGAACTATCAATAATGGTCACGAAACAAGTTGCATGACCTTGCATGAAGGTCGCCCCCCGGTGGTTATTCAAGAGAATACGTGTTTCAGTCTTTTCCACGTTGGCCTTGTTTTTTTCATGGTCTGTCTGTCTGTCTGTCTGTCTGTCCTTCTCGACCTCTTGTGATTTCAAATGTGCTAAACACTCACAGACCAAAGCTCTGTCTGCTCCAATCTTCATTTTCTTCTTTCTTCGACGGTCCAACGTGCCCTCTAGAGGTGAGAAGCTTTTGGATGAAGTATTGAACGGTTAGAAAAGTCTGTGTTGAATGTAATCTCTTGGAGTGGCACCGGAGCAGGAGTTACATTCTGGTTATCATGACAGCTAGTGTGTACTCTGTTTCTTCTTCCGCAGGGATGAGGCGAGCTTTGTTAAAGTACTGACTGATGGATGCTCTGGAGGCCGCAGACAGATACTGAGCAGGAAGCAGCAATAATTACATTTTTTTTACATCCAATGTCTTTGAGATAAGACATGTAGCTCTCGCCGGAGCAAGACAAGCCAAATGGGGACATAACTGTCAGCTAGTCCTTGTCTTTAAACCAAATGAGCCAACAATGCACACAATACCCACCTCTGCTGTGGCAGAGGCTCCACTCCTGCAAGGAAAAACCATTACACTTAGCTGAATGGATCTGTGTGTGTGTGTGTGTGTGTGTGTGCACATATGGTGCCGCAGACAGGTTATTTACTTCTCTTCAGGGTCCAGGAACAATATACTGTGTCTGAGCACAACAACAGTAGTGTTTGTTCACACATACACACGTTTGTGCTGCTGTTCTCCAGGAGTTTGTGTTTCCATCCTCTGGATAACCAAAACACAAGGTGCTTTGTGTCAAAGTGTTTCCATCACTTATCACCCGTCGTAACCATAACCATTCTGTTCCAAGCGAGCGGAGCTGACACTAGAAGGTCGACGGACTGTCGGCCATTCATTGGTCAGAGAGTGTCATCATGAGCGGCACCAGCAACAATACTTCTTCAAAACCATGTAAAATGTGTCCCTGCGTCAACAGCGAGACAACAAACGAATCAGGTGCAGCTGACAGGCGTGTGTCGACTCATAAACCTAAGCTAAAACCTAACCTAAACCTAAGGCCCAGAACAGCAGTGGGTTTGGTGTTGCGTGTGCTCCGTCAGAGCCACAGAAACATGTGTGTGCGTGTTCACGCTCCTCTGTGTGCATTCGTGTGGGCAAATAAATGCATGAAAGACAGCGAGAGAGAAAGGCTGGTGTTTGAACTTGATAAGCTTTTCCTTTATTGTCTAAAAATAGGCCACTCTGCTTGAGTTACCCCACATGAATGCCCGTTCAATCGTCTTTGTGGAGATTTGGGTGTAAACCTGTTTCCAATTGAAAAAGCTAAGCAGTGAAAGCACAAGCTAAAAATAATATGTCCGTGAGATTAGTCCAGCCTTTTATGGAATAGGTTTGAAATGTCTTGGCCAAGGGTCAATGAATAAGATCTGGACTTATTAAAGGACAGTGTTCCATTTCAACCTGGGCCTTTGCTTTGTAAATGCAGGCACACGTAAGATGAGGATTTAGTCTAAATTCACACTTTTACTTCTTCACATCACACTATAGCATTTTCAAATATTGCATTTCTGTTTATATTACAAATGACTTACTTTTCATTCCACCAATCGTGAACAAAGCCTATTTTCTTTGTAAATATGAGGCCGTCGTAAGTGTTCTGCATGGTCTCTCCCTTATGAAGAGTTAAAGATGTTTGTACCTGTGATGGCGTGATGAGAGAAGGCCTCTACATAAGTCAGGTAGTTGTGAGGACAGTGTTTCTTAAGCCACTTGCAGACGTCCTGCTGAGTCCACAGCACCACAGGTTTGGACAGGCTGGACAGTGTAGGACTGGTGTGATACACAGTGAAGGCTTCACCTGGACGCAACTAAAAACACACACACACACACACACACACACAAGAAGCAGGAATTATTGATTATCTGATGTGTCACAGATATGTAACAATACACTTTCCTCAGGAACAGTCTGAGTTCAAGTAGCTGGTGTCTTATTGTCGGGTCACTGTTACAAAGACGTCTTCATTATTTTACATTATTTAGCTAAAACTCTATTGTGTTTGTCCATTTCACCTTTCAATTGTACACTATAAGATCTGTATGTATTTATTATCAACTTGTAACCATTTGTTTTTTAACCTCATTATTAATTGGTGTATTTGAATAAACATTTCTGTAAATATGTCAGAAGGCTCATTTTGTCTCTAGTCCATAATCTGATGATAATAATGCAACTATCAGATTAAACATTAAACATTCATATTCTAAAATATATTGAAATTGAATTATAACTACAAAGCACAGAAACAAATAATGAAAGTCAAAAACAGGCAGCAGAGCAACAATAAAACACCAATAATGTACAATATTAGAAAGAGCATGCATGTTTGCTTCTGTAATTAAGGTCAAATCTAAGCTAATGATTATCTTCATCATTGATAAATCTGTTGATAATTAAATTGATTCAAATGTTGATCAGTGTTTGACATTATAATGTTCTCTGTTTTTTTGTCCATAAACCAAAATGAATCAGTTTTAATGATTTGTCATATGGAGGAGAAAAAAAACCCCAGACACACCCATGAATCGAAAATAGTTCAAAATAGTTGACGATTAATTCAGTCAAATGGACATATGCAGATTGGATCTGATCACTTACAATACTGTATATTCTGATTGGATATGTTTACAAATGTGATTTGGGCTGCAGTCTAATCAAGGCCTAAATACACTAGGGAGGCGGGATTAACCAAACACAGGTGAGACACATATGAGCTGGGCAGACAATCACAGGACAGGAAGTAAAATAAAATTCAAAATAAAACAGGAAAGAGGAAGAGAAAACCAGACACAGACCCAAAAGGTAAGGAAAACAGAAAGAACAAAAAAGTCCAAAGACAACTGTCCAAACAAAGAGGTCCTGGATTCATTGATCGCTCAGTTCTCTGACTTTCAACTAGTGATGGTTCTATGTGTATCATAACTTTAATAATAATAATGATTTAATAATGTTTAACCCTTGTTAGTAGTATTGTTATACTGAAGGAGAAGACAAGACAACTGTGAACAAGAAAAGTGGCTCATCAGGACAACTTGTGTTTCAAAACAAAACATGCAACTGCAGCAGCAAACCCTATGGTCTTATGTGAACATACGTGTAACATACGTGTAAAATACGTGTAACATACGTGTAACATACGTGTAACATATGTGTAACATACATGTAACATATGTGTAACATACATGTAACATACATGTAACATACGTGTAACATATGTGTAACATACATGTAACATACGTGTAACATACGTGTAACATACCTGTAACATACGTGTAACATACATGTAACATATGTGTAACATACCTGTAACATACGTGTAACATACATGTAACATATGTGTAACATATGTGTAACATACATGTAACATACGTGTAACATACGACACAGATACACAGCAACAGTCAGCTTCTCCTGACGATTGTTCTACACGCTCGTATGTTTGGTTGTGTTCTCCCACAATGCCCTGCGTTGTATACCCACAATGCCCTGTGTTGTAGTCCACTTCCTGCAAGACCTACGTTTTTAGGTGGACCAGAGTTCTGTTGCACATTCACGCCGACCCAAACCAACCGGAGCACAAACAAACTAGGATTCAAATTAGAAGGGCTGGTGTGCATGCCCTTCTAATGACTGTGGACCATACACGCTACATTAATAATGGATAAAAGGGAGTGAAACTAAAGCTCGAGTGTGTAGGGTCCCATATGTAACATATGTAACATGGTCTTCCCATGGTTGGACCACCATGGAAACCATGGACAAATCCACTTGGGAACCATATTGTCAGCCTGAATATAACCGTTATGAGGCGGAAAAGCAAGATCACTAACAACAAAATCATCAACTCTTCAAAAGTGAAACATTGCAAAGTCTGGCTAAACCAGCCGAGTCTGCCACAGATTAGATTTGCCATCACACACACACACACACATCATCATAACACCACTTCAGGGCTGAACTGGTCATTATTTATAGTCCTCATGACTCATAATTTGAGCTACTTGAACATATGTGCCTGTATTTGTGGTAACAACAAGTTGTTAGACTGCTGTCCCCATATTGATTGACAAGAGAAGTCAATAGCACTGAATTACCATCACAGCTGCACAACATGATGACAGAGGGCAGTTCATTCAAATCTAAACATGCTGAGGTCCAGAACAGTAGCACTGATGAGTATTGTTTACAATAGTTTAAAATGCTCTCATGACAGTTTTTTAAAAGCATTTTAGAGCAATGTTCCTGCTGTGGCGTGTCGTCACATTGTTATTTGTTCTGCATTTCCTGGACATTTAAAGGCATGTACAATGTGTGTGTGTGTGTGTGTGTAAATATGGCAACAATCTTCCTGCATGTTTTCAGTAGTAACTGTGTAAAAGTTGCTGTTGATCATATTTTACCAACATCACCTTAACCTTCTGTGATTAGATGATGTTTTCAGGTTTGGATTCATTAACTTAAGCTATCAGTGTTTAGCGCGAGTCGTATTAACGACTGTGTCAAACACCTACAACACAGCATGAAGAACATGAAACAACAACAACAACAACAACAACAACAACAACAACAGTCCTTCTGTGAGTAATGGTCTTCATCAGGAACATAGAAAGCTGTGTCCTCATAATCCCACCTTCCCTCTTCTTCCTCCCTTGGTTTTCTTGCACCTTCCTCCAGTCATCCATCAGCATGTCTCTCCCTCCCTCTCTCTCTCTCTCTCTCTCTCTCTCTCTCCTCCAGCTGCTTCTCTTTCCTCCCTGTTCACTCTACCTCCCCCACTCCTCCCCCACTCCTCCCCTGAAGACCTATTTCTGTCCGGCGGGAGCTGCTCCCTCATTCATTACAAACAGGAGCAGAGTGGAGGCTGCATATGGAGCAGAAGTCTAATGAGAGGAACGAGGGGACATGGGGGACATGTACCATCCATCCAGTTTCTACTGCTGTGTCCTCCACATGAGGGTCACAGGGTCACAGGTCACCACACTCTGACACTCACAACTAATTGACCTGTTTTCTTGAATTGAACCAGGATTTTAGATGTTTTACTTTTGAAGAAACCACAACTGTTGTTTTAAAATGGACAGAAAGCAAGAAAACGTTTGACAAATCTAACATTAAAAATCAATCAGTTATGTATTAAAGTGAATAAACATTATGTTGATACAGGGGAAAATCTGGATATACTGTGACTGAATTATTGCCCAGCTCTATTTCTATTTCAGTCTGTGTTGTTTCACGTCCTCTTACAGACATCCTTGCTTCTGTAAGATACTCACTCACTTTCACTCACTTTCACTCACTTTCACTCTTCTGCCACTCTTCTTTCACTCACTTTCACTCCTCACTTCTCCATCGATCAGTCTGTGTGTACCCTCAAACATCTTATTTGTTCTCCTCCACTTACTTTGTTTTAATCCTTGCTCCTCATAAATTCTGCCCTCTGTCTGCCACACAGCCTCCCCCTCTCCCCACTCTCCCCCCTCTCCCTCCCTGTCATCCCAACCTTTCCAACCTTCCATCTTCCTGACTTGTGTGCACTGAGCAACATTTGTGTGTGTTTGTGTGTGTGTGCGTATGCATGTGCGTGTAATGCTATGCGTGGTAATGCGTTTGTGAAGTGTGTGTGTGTGAGTGTGTGTCTTGCTTGATAATGTAATGCGTGTGTGTGTGTGCGTGTGTGTGTGTCTGTGTGCGTCGTATGTTTGTCTGTGTTTATGTGTGTGTGTGTCTGTGTGTGTGTGTGTCTGCTGTGTGTTTGTGCTCGTGTGTGTGTCTCTGTGTGCGTGCATGTGTGTGCGTGCAATGCGTAATGTGTGTGTCTGTGCGTGCGTCTGTCTGTGTGCGATGCGTGTGTGTGTGTATGCTGTCGTATTGGTGCGTGTGTGTGGCCAATAGCGTGCGTGTATTGTGTGGCGTGTGTGTGTGTCAGCAATGCGTGTCTGTCTGTGTCGCGCGTGTGTGTGTGTGCATGTGTGAAGTGTGAGTGTGTGCTGTGTGTGTGAGTGTGCGTGCGTGTGTGTGTGTGTGTGTGTGTGTGTGTGTGTGTGCAATAGTAGTGTGTGTGTGTGTGTGTGTGCGCATGGAGTGTGTGCGTGCGTGTTGTGCAGGCATATTTGAATGGGTGACTAAAAAGCACGACATCAGCTCACACCTGTCTTCCCCGCTCAGCTCTGCATCTCCTCTTGCTGTCACTTCCTCTCTCCACAAGATAACAGAGAAGAAGCCTCCTCTCCTCCATCTTCCATGTGAGCTCTGCTGTCTCACCTCTCTGTCTCACCACCTGTTTCTGACGTGTTGTCCTTCATGTCTTTTACACACCTCTCATGCACTCTCTGTTGACACAGCTCAGCAGAACCTTGCAGACGACTTTGATTGTGTCTCTGTGATTCTTGCAGTGTGTATGTGCAAGATTTTGGAAGTGTGTGTGCTCCGATGATAACGTGGTTGTGAGTGTGTGACCTGTCTGTCTCTGTTAGCGTCTTACTGCCTTTACTGGTCCTCAGAACTCTGAGTGTGGAGATCTTTAGTCCAGGCTCCCTTCAAAGAGCTGTAAATCTCATCTCTACAAGACAGTTCAAGTTATTCTTATTATGAACCAGAACCAGAACCTTTTAAAGCGTTTTTTAAAATCATAACATGCTTACAACAGCAGTTATTATTACATTTGTAAGTTAAGTATTACATTGTTTTTTTATTCTTTTTCACACCTTTCACACAGACACCTTATCCATTAGATCTCACAGATAACAGAGACCGCCCTTTTCATAGTTTAAAAAGACCATGACTTTGGACTCGGTCAACCTGTGTATCATCGGCACAGCTGTAGAAATCAGTGCCACGCCTCCTGATGACATCTCCAAGTGGCAACATATAGATAAAAAAGAATAGGACCTGAGATTGACCCTTGTGGAACTCCATATTCACTATGAAGTATAGAGTTTGCATAGCATTATATGTTTGTATCAGCTTTGATAAACCTTCACTGAAGATTCTCCATGTGTCACCTTATACACACACACACACACACACAGCCTTGCTTGCTTGCCCACACCACACTGCCTGCCTGCACACACACACCTGCCGCACACACACACACACGCCGCATTACCACACACACCTCACACTCACACATACACCGCATTCACGCATGCGCACGCCACACACACACGCAGCACACACACACACACACCTGCACACACACACACTGCACACGCCACACTGCACACACACACACACTCCACACCTGCACACACACACACACACCTGCATGCGCACCTGCCCACACACGCACACTACACTCCCACACACACACACACACACACACTCACACACACCACACATGCACACACACTGCCTTGACACACACACACACATGCACACTCACCACACACACACACACGCACGCACACACACTCACATACACACACACACCTGCACGCACACACTCCACACACACACACACACACACACTCACACACTCACACACACACACACACACACACAGCTATTCTTGTTAGGACACTGCATTGACAGTTTCATTCTTTAAACCCGGCCTGAACCAGAACCACAAATGAAATCTTAGTCCTAAACTTAACCAGTTCCTCAAGGTTCTGCCACGCTAGGACCTGGTTTTAGTCAGTGCAAAGTCAGTGTTTATGCCAGAACATATGGGTTGTAAGTGTAACAAATACAAGTACACACATGCACACACACACACACACACACATAGCAGAGGGAGCTGGACTGCGTTCCCATTTGTTGAATAATACATAAAGAGGAAATGATAAGCCTTGGTGGTTATGGTATGGAGGAGGTTTAATTATCCAGTCTCTCTGATATCACATGGAAACAGCTTCCCGCTCGTCTTTCATTAAGCCTTTTATAGCTGCTGTAGCTGAGGGGGCAGTCTTTTATGAATTATTGAAATCATCTCACGCTGCATATATGTACAGTACATACATCTCACATGCCCACGGCAGCAAACTCTGAACAACTGACCTCTGCTGGGCTCGCTGCTCTAATACGAGAGAGGAGGAGGAGCCAAAAAGGTCTGTTGCTGTGTCATGTGCTGTTGTATTGTAGGTCAGACACAGGCAGAAGGCCTTAAAATAGACTGCCTTTGCCCCGCTCTCTTTGTTTTGCCTCTCTCTGGTGTTTCACAGATGGGATTATATGTTGCACGTGTGGAAGTAAATGATGCTGTAAAAGTGCCACGAGCAGTCACAGCTGAAATGACTTCATATGTATATCTATAGATATAAAGTGAGAAGAGTTGTGTGTGCAGGTGTTCGTACCTGGATGCCCTCTGTGCCGGGCTGCTGCAGCAGTTTGACGGTGCGCGTGTGCGCTGTCTGTTGGCCACGGCCATCGTGCCAGGTCAGGTTGCTGCCTCCGGCGCGGTGCGGCAGCTGGTAGTTTAACTCCTCTGCCGACAACGTGTGCTCCAGCGCGGCGCGGCAAAAACTGAAGCTGGACGCCGCTGAGACGAGAGAGAGGAGGAGGGAGGAGGGAGGAGAATACAAAGAGAAGAGCAGAGGATGATGAACACTGTTGTCTTTGTTTAAGGCGTTTGCAAACACACTGTACAACTCACTATCATAGAGACAAAATGGACAATGAGTGAGGTTTCCTGCTCCTCCCTGTCGAGTGGTCTCCACAGCAGGAGATTTAGATGCTGGATGCTCTTCCTGAACCTTGTATCTGGGTCTGGGACCGAGGCCTGGGATCAATTTGGTTTAGGGTTAGGGTTAGAGTGTCCAATTAACAATGCACTACGCGGTTTGGGTACCTTGCTCAGGTGTGACCCAGCCCTTGACCTGGTGGGGATTCAAACTGGCAACTCCAGTTACAAGTCCCCATTGGGCTGCCCTCAGAAGAATCTTAGTAAATCTTAGACTCTTAAGAGCGCACTTTTCTTGCCATTTTCAACCAAAATGTTCCAGTCTTTAGTCGTAACAAGTAACAAATGTAGTGGAGTAAAAGTACAAGTTGTAATAAATATAAATAACAAAGTACAGATACGTGCATTTGGTACTTACTGTAAATACAGTAAGGAAGGATTTGTACTTTGGTACATTACAACACTGATCTTATGACTATAATACTCTTAAGTCTTTGTCATAGTCTAGTTTCAAGTCAACTAAATATAATCATATTATTTAAATGCTTCTCTATCATCCGATCTCTATGTTTTGATTCTCTAAGGTTTGAATTCACACAGAATTGTTTTAATATCAAACATTTCTATTTGTCTTAACAATCAAATCAAATACACTTTTCCTTTTTGTTGTTTCAAGTTGAACACAGTCAGACATTACACTTGATCGTTGGTATTTTTATTTAAATGTAGCGACAGAACAGCTGAGTGATAAAATAGATTTCAGTACGTGAGATTGGAGCGAATCTTGTCTTTCTTCTTAACGCCATCATTTCTGCCTCTTTCCTTGTGTGTCCTCCTCAGTGTTGATCAAACGACCTCCAAACCTCACAGAGTTGAGTTCAGATTAGACATTTTTGTCCACTTTGTATTTGTTGACAAACGTGTCAGTGTACACAGTGACTGGTAAAAGATTTGACTCATTTACTTTTGTGTCTGCGTTCTTTGTTCTGCTTCAACACAGAAGACACGTGGAAACATCGTGCCATACGATGGCGGCCTCTGTAAAGCCACCCTGGCCACGCCCATAATTATCAAGTCTAATGATACTGCATTTATTTTAAAGCCATTATACAGACAAAAACACCTGTGATCGAGAAGATCCACAGACATGCAGCATTTCTGGAACATTACTAGGTTATTCATAATTAATGAAATCCTGCATCATAAATATTTATGTGTTTCTTTCATCTTCGTGTCCCTCCCTCTTCTCCTCTCAGGAGTACATTTTAAAAAACAGGACATTCAAACAGAACAAACTGATTTTAAAAGGAGACAAATACCGTCAATTAGAAATATTAGTGATAAGAAAGAATATAAGTGAATATGTTAAAAAAGATATGCAGTTTAAAAATAAAACCTAGAAAAAGTCAGAGTTCGTCTAAGGTGCTCGTCTCGTAAACTTCAAATGTTAATGCGTCTATTGAACTGTGTATGAAGAGTCCAGCGTTTCCTTTGTGACCTTAGAGGCAACATCTGAAACAAAACTGTTCTTATTTTAGAGTTGCACAAGAAAGCACGAGGCTGGAGGGGAAACCCCCGGCTGCAGATGAGTGCAGAAAACAAGTGTGATCAAGTGCACACACAGAGTTCACACAACCATGATGGAGGAATGACAAAAAAAAGAAGAAAGAGCTGTCAGGAATCAGTGATGCATGACCTGTTCTGCTTCCCTTCCCTCATAAACCGCTTCCTCTGCCTTCACCTTCCTTACATCCATATATTACCACTTTGGATCTTCTTACACAACAGCCTCCCTCTTGTTTCCCTCCTTCTTCTCCCTCGAGCTGCCACATCTTTGGGGTCGTCAGGATAACTCTGATATAATTATTGTCAGTCTGACTGAAGGAGGAGGAGACAGGAGGAAGAAAAGTGGGAAGCCAAGTGTCAGAGCTGCCAATCTCACAGAAAGAGGCAGGAGGAAGCCCAAAAGCAAGGGCAACACAGACACAAAGAGATGCTGTAAATGAGCTCTGTGCTCCATGCAAACTGACAGGACTGAGGTAAAAGGAGCTCAGGGGGGAGGCTCAGGGGTGAGGCTCAGGGGGGAGGCGAGGAGACACATTATTAGATCACCAAACAACGTAATTTCACAAGCTGGTTCAGAGACTTTTTACCCACATCACTTTTAAATTGATTGAAGTGCAGCAGCGTCATGGCTCCCAATCTGAAACTCTGCCACATGGATGGACCTCCCCCTCTCCAGCAGTCATAAAAGAAGACAAAGTGCCCGTTCCCACAGCTTTAATGGACTCAGTAAGCTTAACCTTCTGGCACATGGCTCAGGAGTCATTAAATATCCATAGATTCCTACTGACAACTTTTTGGAATGACACTGCAACATACGCCTCTGCTGGCTGCTCCAAGAACTAGAATTACAGAGTGGCTGGATGAAGTTTTTGAGTCTACACTTTGTGTATGAGTTCAAAATGGCTGAATGTACACATTTCCTGTTCAAACACACGGGAGAGCAGTGAGGTGAGACAGCGAGGAGCTGTGCCACACACACTGACTGAAGCAGGTGCACGTCGCTGCACGCTCTTCTTCTACAGTGACGTGCACCTGTCAACTTTACATTCTCATGTTAATGCATTGGAGTATTGTTTACATTAGTTTAAAAGTGTTTTGTCAATATTATCATTAACATGTAATATACTTTTAACAAGAGCAGCTGGTACAACAGGCCTTCCATGCTTTTACAAACACATGTTTGAGGATTGCAAAATATCGCCAATTATCGTTATCGGCAAAATCCCTAAAGGTATCGGGATATTCATTTTTAATATCATCAATATAGCACACCTCTAGGCTCTTATTTTGATGAGCAGACTTTGTAGCATGTGACATGGAATTTGAAATGAAATAGCTTCTTCAACTTCCTGTTTTGAGTCACATCATTCATCGTCTACCACTTTATTCTCCACATACTGTAACGGTCACAGGGCCACGGGGGAGGAGATCACCCTGGAAAGAGACAAACAGTCAAGGAATGAACCAGGGGAGAACCAGGGGAGAACCAGGCGAGAACCAGGGGAGAACCAGGAGAGGGGGGGAACCAGGAGAACCAGGAGAACCAGGGAGAACCAGGGAGAGGGAGAACCAGGGGAGAACCAGGGGAGGGAGAACCAGGGGAGAACCAGGGGAGAACCAGGGAGAACCAGGGGAGAGAACCAGGGAGAACCAGGGGAGAACCAGGGGAGAACCAGGGAGAACCAGGAGAGAACTGGTGCTGGATCACTGTCATCGGTGTAAAGGTGCTGGATCACTGTCATCGGGTGTAAAGATGCTGGATCACTGTCATCAGGTGTCGTCATCAGGTGTAAAGGTGCTGGATCACTGTCATCAGGTGTAAAGGTGGTGGATCACCGTCATCAGGGGTAAGGTGCTGGATCACCGTCATCAGGTGTAAAGGTGGTGGATCACTGTCATGGTGTAAAGGTGTGGATCACTGTCATCAGGTGGGATCACATCAGGTGTAAAGGTGCTGGATCCGTCATCAGGTGGATCACTGTCATCAGTGTAAAGGTGTAAAGGTGCTGGATCACTGTCATCAGGTGTAAAGGTGCTGGATCACTGTCATCAGGTGTAAAGGTGCTGAAAGGTGCTGGATCACATCAGGGTAAAGGTGCTGGATCACCATCATCAGGTGGTGCTGGATCACTGTCACCAGTAAAGGTGCTGGATCACTGTCATCAGGGGTAAAGGTGCTGGATCACTGTCATCAGGTGTAAAGGTGCTGGATCACTGTCATCAGGTGTAAAGGTGCTGGATCACTGTCATCAGGGGTAAAGGTGCTGGATCACAGTCATCAGGTGTAAAGGTGCTGGATCACCGTCATCAGGGGTAAAGGTGCTGGATCACTGTCATCAGTAAAGGTGCTGGATCACCGGGTAAAGGTGCTGGATCACAGTCATCAGGTGTAAAGGTGCTGGATCACCGTCATCAGGGGTAAAGGTGCTGGATCACCGTCATCAGGGTAAAGGTGCTGGATCACTGTCATCAGGTGTAAAGGTGCTGGATCACCGTCATCATCAGTAAAGGTGCTGGATCACCGTCATCAGTAAAGGTGCTGGATCACCGTCATCAGGGGTAAAGGTGCTGGATCACCGTCATCAGGGGTGATGATCATTGTTACCATCAGCACAGTGAGAGCAGAGAGTCTGGACCTGTATCTGATCTGTCTGACTGTTGCCACATCTCTGCACTATTTATCGCTCACCGCTGTTGTATTATCTCTCACTGCCCTTGCCAGTGACTTTTATCACCTCCTCCTCGATGGAGAAGAGACAGAAGAGAAGGGTTGATGGACGGAGAAAGAATAAAAAGAGAAAGGCATGATTTGTATCATCTGAGTTACAGCCAGTGAAAGGAGGAGAGATAAGATTCCTTTAAAAGCTCGGGAATAATGGAGCATCCCATTTACATAAGAGGAAAACAATAAGGAGACAGAGAGAGAGACAGACAGAGAGAGAGACAGAGAGAGAGAGAGAGAACTGCTAAAAGGAAGGGTGAAGTATCAAACGTGGGATAACCAGGGGATAACCAGGCGAGAACAAGGGGAGAACCAGGCGAGAACCAGACGAGAACAAGGGAGAACCAGGCGAGAACCAGGGGAGAACTAGGGGAGAACCAGGAGAGAACCAGGCGAGAACCAGGGGAGAACCAGGAGAGAACCAGGGGAGAACCAAGAGAGAACCAGGACAGAACCAGGGGAGAACCAGGGGAGAACCAGGAAAGAACCTGTTGTGTCAAACAATCTCCAAACACAATGATAATGTTGACGAAGGTAGGGACAAGAGGTGGGACCAAAGACATCATCGTTCCCAAAGAGGAGTGGTTTGAGATTTCATGTATTCATGTATTTATGTGTTCACCTACACTCGTTTCCATGTGGACGGACCTTAGTGACGGACCTTAGCTCCACCAATAATTGGAGGCCGATATCAAGCATTTTGCCAATAATCGGTAGTGGCTGATGATATTTCAGCTGGAGGAGACGTCAGAGTGATCATATGCCATCAAAAATATTTTATATCTCACTGGTGTATAATATATGGTGGCAATAGAATCAACACTGAATGTCACAATTGATAGTCCACCACAGGACTTTCAAAACACAACAACAATGTGTAAAAGTAACATTAATGTAACCTCATCACCATGGTTGCATTGTATAAAACACTGTCTCTTTTAATAAAGGCTGCACAGAATGCAGGGGCTGTTGCTGGTCTTTGAGACAGTCTTTTTTCCTTCTTACGATCTCCTTAGTTATTCAAACCTGAACCTCAATCCCTCAGACGTGAGGGATTGAACGTGGCCTAAATTTAGAAATGTAAAATGTCAGCCTCTACAGCAGCCGTATGCTGAAGCATAGCTTCTGCTAAATCTATAATTATCACTCGACGCTCTTGGTAACATCTTTGCATCGTTCCAGGAGGAGACTGCATATAGTCCGTCAGGTTCACTTACAGTTAGGGTTCAGTATTTAGTTGTGCTGGTGATGTGGCTAAAGTCCTATGAAGTGTGTGTGTGTGTGTGTGTGTGTGTGTGTGCAGAGGTTATGTAGGTCAACATGAATCAGCCCAGTCAAGTGTTAACCTCCTATCACCTTCTCTTGACTGAGCAGCACATCCACTGTGCAGAGATGTTAAATCTCTGGGGCATTCCCTTCTGGAGAGGTAATTAAGCTGTTAGGTGCCGCGCTCCGAGAGGTCGTTCCGAGCTAAATCCCACAGTACATTAACGAGGCATCACTGGACATTTCTCATTTGACTGCAAAAGCATCTCAAGTCGTCGACACTGACAATTTTGCCGCGTGGGCCAATTTGCAGAAGTTTGTCCTTTGCTCAACCTTGGCATCAACTTAAGGACCGAGTGAGTGTGTTTGCCTCATCCTCTCACGAGGAAATTGGTTTGGATAATCCACCATCGGGCATCACAGAGTGGGTCTCATGATGTATTTCAGAGGCATGACGTTAGCATGAAAACGCCACCTCTTATTCCAGTTCTATATCAAGAAAGAATTCTTATTTTCATGTAATGTCAAAGAGGGTGAAACACCGTCATGGAGATTTGACAGGCCGACGCTCCAACAACGCGTCCAGCAGAGACTCAGTGACATGTTGGTCCTGAGTAAAGGGTTATTTATCACTGCTCCACTCTTAACCTCAGGAATGAGCCTTGAAATTACACCAATTTAAAAGAGCAGGGGGTGAGAATCTGGTTGCAGCTTTAAATATACATTTAAAACCCCAGCACCCCAGGGATTTCTCCCATGATGCATCACGGCCTATTATCCACTCTGACATGAGACATCGCTGCTGAGGCTGGGTCTAAGGTTTACCTTTCACAAACCATCAGTGTCATGGGAATGCACCGATGCCGGCTGATAGCGGATAACAGAACACCGCCGCTCATCAGGGCACACATGGAGGTACGTCTGCATGATGACGCCGGCATGCTCATGCATACACAAATGTGATATCCACACATCTGTCAAATCCCTGTCTGCTTTCATTTAGGATAATGGACCACAGAGTGCGTATGGAAGCCATGTGGCCAGAGGATGAATTATGGATTCAGACCAGGGTCGGAAATTAGCGGCGACTCAGGGGAGAAATGTCCTTGAAATATCTAAAATGACCCTTGTGATATGCATGAGGAGTTGAAAATGTCCAGCTCGGCTTCCACAGCAGGCAGACAGCTACGCTTAATGGTTAGTCCGTTCAAAGAAGATAATCATGTCACTGACACAGGATTACACCGGCAACTTTTCACAATCTATTATTAACTATCCATGATTTGAGTATTTCTTTGCTCCATAAGAATGTTAACAAATGCTGCTGATGATGATGATGAGGATGATGATGATATTCCACAAACCCAAATGTTTCTGTTTTCATAATTCACAATAGAGATATTTAAGAAGCTTGATTTAATTATTAAAAACTCAATTATTAAGATAGTTGACGATTAATCGATTAATAATCAATGAATCACATAATTGTTGCAGCCCTGAACAGGATGTTGTTTGTTGGTTGGGGAAATCTACCCACAGTACAAGACACATTTAGAGAAACCTTATTATTATTATTATTATTATTAGATGTGTATTATAAATGTGTGAGGATTTAACAGGTCTGTATTTCTGTCATCCTGATGAACCCTTAAAGGTCTTTACAGCTTTTTACAAACAGTCAGACAGCACAGGCTACAACAAGCTACAGAAACCAGGAATCAAACCCTAAGTTTTTGGTTGGAAGACGACTCGCTCTACCACTGAACCACTGCCACCACCATAGTGTCGTTACACAACTTATCCAAGACTAAATGTGTATAATGGTGACGATGATGATGATGATGATGATGAAAACACACTGAAACAAGGTCAGTCATTTCTGCTTCATTTCATCTTTGCAGGGAATGTTACACTCAGTATTCCTTGAATCTTCTGGGATTTTGGGCTCGTTTCCACGCCCACTTCAAGCAAAGCATGTCTTGCATTTTCAGAAGGACGTGGAATGAATGAATGAAATGTTTTCTATTTGAAAAGTAATGTATCACGTCTGAGCCTGAGAATCGTGCTGTTTGAAATGGAACCACATAACCATCACAGGGGTTTTTTTTCTTCTTCTTTGAGATTCAAGGATGTACATTCTCTGGCCAGGTATCACATGATCACTCTGATGACACACCCCCACAAAACTGATCCAGATCCACCCACGTAATCCAGGTTAGGACGTCACAATGGATGGAAGCATCAGATGAGAGCATGACATGAGGACGTATATCAAAGGTTAACCGTGTTCAGCACAACCTCACAGAACCTCCATCTGTAAGTGCAGCTGTTCTTTGTGACACTGGAGGGTGAACGTTGTAGTTTGGACTGACCTCAGTGACACATAGTTGGTGATTGTGGTTACACCACCACTGTACCTACACCCACATAAGGCAGCACTACTAGCATGGTTACTGCCAGACCACATCTCAATGAGATTGACTATGAGTCTGGAAAGTTAGTGTAGTCACCTCCCACTTCCAAGAGGCGTGACCAACAGGTGTGTGTGATCTTACTGTGGAGTTTAAACATTGTATAAACTCTGGCTGTACTTCAAGTGTTCGTACATCATGTTGTCATGTTTCTATTTTATATCTCATATAAGTCATACAGAATCTGTTGTTCTTCCTTATTTTCTTTACCCACACAGTCTGCTGATTCTGAAGTTATGATTGTCTGTATAATCTCTGGCATCATTGTCTTTATGCATTTAGTTGAGGTGGAGTTGGAGTTACATGAACATACAGCTGTTAAAATACATGTGTCATACTTTTGTTTGAATGCACGCTCTGGGGTTGGTGCTTGTATCTGCTGATAATCAAAGTTCTAGAAACAAAAAACATCACTTCCCTGCTTAGAGGAAGACTCTGGCTCTTTAAATATTCAGTGTTTGTTTACAGCTGCTGCTGTGACGGGCAGAATGTGCTGTCTGAGTGGATTAACAGATGTTTGAATACAAAAGATATCCAAATGTCTCAATAAACACACACTGACTTAACAGCAGGGAATTTAGCAGGTTATCACACAAAAACAATGTCTGCATGCATCCCAGTATCACAACACGATCTTCTAAATTCCTGTGTAATTCAAGTCATTTGGAGCAAAACACGATGAACCAGATGGTGTGAAAATGAAGCGCAAAGTGACTGAAATGATCAAACTATTTCATCATTTTGCTTCTAAACTGAGATGAAAGATGGAGAGTACACACAGGCTGATACAGGCCACACACTGTCTGCTGGACACAGACATTCAGGATCTCTTATAATCTCACGTTAGAAGCGTTTGATTTGCCTTTGACGTGAAAACAAAAAGCTGCCATCTGCAGAGGGTCAACTGTAAACACACGGAGGGAGGCGACAGTGTAGGGACTGTAGTTCATCGTAATTGTCACATGTTGTCTGTAAATCGATGCGGTTCACTCGTGCTGTGGGACGTGGGCGGGCCTCAGCGCTCGATACTTTATTGAGCGTCCTCCAGCCTTCACTATCACTTTGTCTGCACATGTAAGTCAGCGCTCATAAAGCACTGTGGCATATCAGAGAAGAAAGACATGCAGCGTGTCAACAGTAACAACCAGTCAATGGCACCAACGTCCACACACACAAAGGCTATTGAGCACCGAGGGCTTTAAAAACCGTCAAGTAAATAAATAAAGGGCAGCAGTGAGAGCTTCCACACAAAGTGACCAGCATGAGTGCGTGAGAGAAGCTGAGGAGAAATGAAAATAGGAAGACAAAGGCTTACAGTTCAGGCAAGTTCATGCTCCACAGAAGCAGAGAAGTCAACAAAAGAGAAAGAAAGTGTGACAAAGAATCCAAAGGAAAGTTCGTCTGTAGAATTCTAATCAGCAGGAATGATTAGAGACTATGGAAGGGAGAAATCCACCAATACTGTTGTTGAAACAACACATTGGCAAGATCACAATAAAGAAGGAATAAGCCGCTCACGACATGACTCAGCTCAAATGTTGTTGCTGGTTTTGATTTACTCTTTATTTATTTGCAGCTGTGTCTGATGCTCTGCTGACAAACTGAACGTTGCATATGAAGGAGGAAGACCGCCAGCATCTGTCTGCCTGCAAGCTCTGCAGGCAGACAGATGCTGAGGTGTGTGATGACTGATGCTAACGTTGCCGTGCTCTCCTGCTGCTCACTTTCATGTTGTTTTCTCCGACCAACATGTGGAAAACAACATGACACAGAAGAGATCGTCAGTGTGTCACACTTGACACAAACACTGTTGCCAAAAGAGCGGCAAACCGTCTTCAAAATTGGAAACTTTCCATGGGAATTTATGGGAATAAACTGGAAATGTTCAAAATTGAAATCTAATTGATATATTGTAGCGTAATCTTGGCTAAAACAATCAGATTTGATGCAAACGCAGTTTAATATCAATGCTATTCCTCAATCACGGACACAAAGCACACTGCAGGGCTATTGAGGCCACGCCCCCTACATGCACTGTCACATGACATTTGAACTCAAGGACTAACTACAGTCAAGTAAGTTTTGTGTTAAGTTAAATGTTTATATATATATACATATATATATAGGTACTCATTGACTGCCAGCCATTTCCAACGCAGTGGCCGAATTGACGTCTATAGCAGTCAATGGCAGCAGTCTCAGCTCAGTATAGCAGGTACATCTGGGGCAGAGTTCCATAACTCTGCTATGAGCAGTTGTACGTGCCAATGTGTCCTTGGGCAGGACACTTAACCCCATGTTGCTTAATGTATATAAATAGGTGAATGGCAGACTGTCGTGGTCATCAAGACTAGAAAAGTGCTAAATACATCCAGACATTTAATGAAAAGCAACACAACAGATAACACTAGCTGAGATGGAATGAGAAGGAAATGCTGTTGTATTTGGGATTACATGGTGGCTGTTTATTGTGTTTCATTCTCTCCATTCAACAATGCAGCACATACAGTAAACAACACCTCACTGCCTCTCTCCACGACTCTCACAAGACAAATCCCTTCTAATCTATGGATTTCACCAAAGGGTTAAAAGGAAACACCTACACAAACACTACTGAACACAAAGAGTGCAGACAGGTTTCATTCCATTCCAGGTAAAGGAAGCAAAATTGATAGATGTTGTTTAGGAGAGCGGCTCTGCATCACAGGCAAAGTCTCTGTGGTTACATCAGGGCACATGAGGTGGTGTGGCTGCACGAGCTTTCTCAGCAGTGACAATAAAAAAACAACAGAAAGGGTTGAAAAGCAGATACTGTATATGCACTGTATGCATGCACGTCACTTCAAACTGCTCTAAAACATACACTAATAAGAATCTTTGGAATATGTGTTTTCTGTGGCTTTCATAGAGCATCCCTGTGGGTTTAACATGTGTGTGTGTGTGTGTGTGTGTGTGTGTGCGTGTGTGTGTGTGAAGGAAGAAAAGATTTGGAGGTGGAAATCTCTCACGGTCAGTGAGCATGCAGAGGAATGGGATTTGTATCACTGGGGATTGTTTTACTGTAAGTCCAGAGAGACGAGAGGAAGCTGAGCTGAGAGACAGAAAGCAGCGACGATGTGAGGAAAAAGGAGGTTATTTCTTGGGCAGAGTAAAGCTACAGTCTGCAATTTGTCCCTGGAACACTGTATTTGTTATTTGTTGAGATTCTCTTCATGTCTCAATCTCACTGTATGAAATAAACAATCTAAAGAATCCTTTTATTTGGACACACGGTGGACAACTGGACACGTTCTGTCTGTGGCCCTGTGATAGACCCCGCCTTTTTTCCCTTATAAAAACTGACAACTAAGATCTGAGAACATAAACTGGCAAAATAAGAAGAGCATTTCTGGACACGCCAACAAAACACAACTGTGCTTTGTCACTCAGTGCAAATTACAAATAACTGTAACAAATAAATAAAGGTGTATCATTGTTGAATGTCTATGTGTCATTTTTGTCGTCTTTTAAACTTCTCCCTGCCTCTGAGCCCCACTGAGGAACAGAGGTATGAGTGAAGTTTAAAGGCTAACTAGCTCAAGCACACTCATCTTACCCTCGTAATGCTAACATGGTTAGCATTTTGTATAGCTAAGCTAACCACAACAAAACAGGGACCTGCACCTCACAATCATCTTCATAATTGATTAATCTGTAGATGAATCAACCAAAATGATTGAGTTTAATGATTTATTTGTTCTATGGAGCAAAGAAACCAGAAAATATTCACATTTAAGAAGCTGCAAATCAAAAAGGTTGTTTTAATTATTTAATTTGATAAATCGATAACCAAAGTAGATTAATTTAGTAATTGATTAATAATTGATTCATCAATTAATTGTTGCAGCCCTACAGTGAACAGCTAACGTGTGTGTGTGTGTGTGTGTTGGTGTGTGTTTGTTTTGGACGACAGCATGTTGAAAACGAAACCTGCCGCATCTGCTAGTTGAAGCCATTTCATAGAGCAACAACTGAACCATTAGCCCTTTTAGTTCAGTTAAAAGGAACAAGGCGTGAGGTTCCACAGGGACTGGACCTGGATCTGATGAATTTACAGGTGATAAAAATGTCACTTGTTTTCTAGACTCTCAGACGTTTGCTTTGAAGAGTGACACAGAGCTGACCTGCACTTAAACAGCATCAGCAGTGGAGCTGACAGTTGGCTGCCTATTGACACAGTAAATTGAGTGGAGTCCCACTGTGACAGCGCCATGTGAATATACATCACATGGCGCACCAGGCCACAGAGCTGGAGGAGAGTGGGAATGAAACATAATGTGAGGCTGGTGAATGATTTCCTTCATAAAATAATGTGATGTATAGGTCGGAGCAGGAAGAGGAGGAGCAGCTCGAGGGCTGATAAGAGGAGAGGACACAACACAAAATTGATTTCTATTTCTGGAAGACATGTGACCAATGATAGGAGTCTGAAACATATTCACCTTCAAAGCCACAAATACACACTTAACTGAATGGTTTAAGTCCATACACAAACAAGTCCAGTCATTTCAAAGGCAGAGAAAATCCCTGTCACAGACGATGCTACATGGTTGCGAGTGGCAGTGTAATTGCTTTGGTAAGTGGATGAACGTGACTTGTGTTGCTGAATGTGCAAGGATGAATACCTTGTTAGGGTGAATCTGCAGCCATTAGCCATTAGGTTTAATGGGTGTGCTGTACCATGGGCTCCACTGACCCCTAGAACTTGGAAGGAGGAGCAGGGCAGCTAATTAACAAAGAGTGAGAATGTCCAAGCCCATCACACAAGGCTGCACTTCATTAGACTGTTTGTTTTGCAGACTCTAATTGGAAGCACGGAGAATGGGGGGGTGAGGTTGACAGCTCTCCTTGAAAACCGCAGGCTCAAAGACAACTGGCCAAGGAAAAGATGGACGACACAAGAACCAACTACAGGCTCACTGAATAAACTCAGTATCATAAGAATATGTCTGCCACTTCATTTCACCATCAGACCGACTTTACAGTCCAGAAGCTTGGTGGTCATGGTGGTCTTGGTGCCTCCAGTGCACAATGACGACGGCTGCAACTAACAATTCTTTTTGTTGACTAATCATTCGATAGTTAGTCACGATTATTTCTGTTTATTCATAAGATGTGAAGTTATTAACACAAACAAATCACTCCACGTTAGCTCACATAATCACCAGTGACATGTGTTGGTCTGTTCTTTCTGTACAACACAGTAAGTCTTGTGTAAAGTCTCTGAAGACAGGACTGTCTTCTCACACTGACTTTAGTTACTTTTCATTGACAAAAGTTAAAAACTGCCAAACAATCACCAAACACAAGACGATGAATGACCAGGAATATGACGTCGTCGTTTTCCTAAGGCAGTGTATTCGCTGTCGCTATGGAAACGTGAGGCTGGCGTTTTGAGATTTTCCCACTCGTCCGTCTCCGTGTGGACGGACCCTTACAGTGACAAACGCTGAGTAAATGTTAGAAACACGTTTACAGTTCAAACCCCACCTGAGATAACTGATGGTTCCCATTCATTCTTCTTCGTTGGTGTGTACGGTGGGAGAAATGGGTCTACTTTCTGTACGGTAGGGAAATAAAAGTCTGTGTCACTGATTTTTAATAATCAACGCCGCTGTCTAATTAGCGTTGACTATAGTACCTCAGTGCACAGTTCACAAAACCTGAACTATCCCTTTAAGGAAGTCTATTAACGCTTCATATGAACTGATTCAAATATGTTTTCTACCAAACACAGACGTCAACAGAGTGAATGTGTATGAAGTCAGTCAGTAACATCAGTGTGGTGCATGAGGGACACAACCCCTGCATGACATTAAACCTCATTAGTGCAACCCTTCAAAATAAAGTACATCCCTCTTTCTCACCCATCCGTACAGCCTTCCTGCCTCTCTCTAATTAAAGAGAAGAAATTGGATGCGGGCATGTGCACAAGGAGAGGGGGAGAGATCGGAGCCAGGACAACTGGATCAAACCAGTGAAGCCTTATCAGGAAGTGTGACGCTGTGGAACAGAAGCAAAAACCACTGCTGTTTCACGTCTTTGTTTTACCACTTCATTCATCTGTGAAGAGGTTTTAGGATCAAAGTATTGATCCTCTGAATCTTCTTCTGTTCATCCCAGTGGGTCAGAGGTCAAATCAATGTGTTGATCTGAGAGAACCACAACAATAATACAACACAACATAAGAGCCGGATCATGGCTGGTGCTGATACTACCAATGAGTCCACCAGCAGTAGCAGATGCTCCTGTCCTTTCAGAAGTTGAGAATGACATGAAAAACCTTCTTATGTCCATATTTTAGACTCAAAGAATGTTGCTTAAGTGGATAAAACCCAAGGCACGTGGTCTAATCCATAGCTGTTAGCACCTAGCTCCCAAACTATGCTGCAGGCCCAAAATACCGTGGCCACCTTTTTACAGTGGCCGTTTATTGTTGGTAGTCTTGGCAGCTGGTCCGGTTTAGGTCCAGAGGTCAGCTGACCACCTGAATATACTGAATGACCAGATTATTATTCCATCAATGGATTTTTTTCTTCCCTGATGGCACGGCCATATTCCAAGCTGACCAACAGCTCACCACAGAGTCCAGATCTTAACCCCATTGAGAGTCTTTGGGATGTGCTGGAGTCCGACTCACTTGAATGCAACACTGGACGGAAATAAATCTTGTGACATTGCAGAAGTTCATCGAAACAATGCCACAGTGAATGATGGGTAATCAAAGCTAAAGGAAATATTAAAGGATGTGTCACCCTTTAATACGTAAACACAAGGACTTTCTCTCTTGATTTCCTGCCAATCACAGACCTTGTGATGTTTGGCAGGCCTCTAAGACCACTGACAATCACGATGCATTCACTGATCTCCAGGAAATCACTTACAACACAATACAACATTTCGTTCTCAGTTCCCAAACTGTGATGCAGTTAAAACCTTTTCTTTCCCCATTTTCCATGATTACATTTCGGGGAATCAGGAAATGGTCCTAAATGGATTTTCCTGGGAATCTCCTTTCCTTAGATTAAACCCTAGTGTCGTTCTTATGCCATCAATTCATTTTTCTTCATTAGTAAAAATAGACATGACACACAAAGGAAGTCTGAGTCAACGTTTATTCTAAATTCCTACGTGAAATTAGGGATGGGAAATGATAGGTTTATATCAATATCAATGCCGTTGTCGATTCTGCCTATCAATCCAATTCCTTATCAATTCTCTTATCGATTCCTGAATAGTTAATCTAATGGAAAAATGGACTTCTACACAGTCTTCTGCACCAAATCAACCATTTTATTTTGTTCCCAAAATGACACAAGACTGAACATACTGAACAACAACATGACAAGATTTGGTGTAGAAAGAAAATATAGTCTAAATAATTGAAACTGATACAATAAATAAAAAACAGGAATAGAAATGTAATACTTGCTAAATGCTTCATGCTAAATTACAGCTTAACGCTCATTTTCTAAAAAGGGATAAACAATGTAAATGAAACATAACTACATCCACTTTAGATCAATAGGCATGTATGCCTGTATAACATTTTTTTAAATGAAAATAACGCTACTGTAAGCTGTAATCAGCAATGCTTATGTAATCAAATCATCTCATCATCTAAAATTCATGTAGCTTGGCTTTCTTAATAAAAACTGTGTATGCAGGGCGACAGTGTGCTTATGCAGGATATTTAATATGAACGTTATGTTATGAGAGCAGCTGAGAGTTAAGAGTGTATCCCTTTAAGTGTTTTTTTGATTTACAGAGAGAGAAGAACGAGATGTATTAGCCGACAACAAGCTTATAACTGTACTGGATGAAGTGTTCGGGTTGAGTGTTACAATAAACACTCAAGATAAAGAATCAGGAGGTGTTTACCTGCTGTGAGGAGTTAATTGGGTAATTGAACCTGAGGTGAAGTGATACTTCTTCAGAGCAACAGAGTGTCCTCCCCTACGCTCTCTAACGACGGTCGGGGAGCCGAGTAGGAAAGTTTAACAGTTAGTCAACGGAGGTCGCAGTGGAGCTTTGACCAGAAACGTCAAACACATGACATTCTTGGTAATAATGCCTTGCTGGGTTGACAGATGTATTTGCACCCTTACACGATATTAACGCATTGCACTGATTACAAGTGTTTCTTTCTCCTCTCCATGACGCTGTGCAGTGATATGAGAGAATCGTTAAGAACAACCGTTAACGTTGGAGGCGTACATTTCTGATGGAATCGGTCAGTTGGAACCGGTTCTCGATTCCCATCCCTACGTGAAATGTTACAGACAATATATTCACAAAAATCCTCTTCAAACTGTGTTTCTGTTATGGTTAGTGGTCTGTTGTGTCCCCTCCCCCCACCACTGAATGCCCAATAACACAGCTTATAGCAGTTCCACACACTGAACGCCAGCAGAGCTGAAAGAGAGAAGCAGTCGACAGTCACCAAACTTCTGTTTCTACACGTGTCGCAAATATGAAAGAACAAAGAATCCCCTCTGATTAAATGCAACTGTGTGAACCTGAGACACAGGCTGAGGCGATGTGTGTGTGTGTGTGTGTGTGTGTGTGTGTGTGGGGGGTGGGGGCAGGGCAGTGTTCAGAAGGATTCTCCACGCACGAGTGACACGATGTCTGCTGTGAGGAAGCAGGGGATGATGATGATGGACGAGGTGAAGAGGTTAAGAGCTCACATGCAACACACACACAATCATATGTATGCATCAAACTAACCTTGAGCACATTTACCTCTAACCCTAAGGAGCTCATAAATAAGGTTCTGCCTCATTAGGACCAGGCTTTAGTCTCCCTAATGACCCCTGATCATGACACGTCAGCTTTTATACCAGGAAAGCTCCTAAAGAGGCAACAAAAACACACACACACACACACACTCTGTTATAAAACCCCCACCATTTCACTGGAACACTTTCATGCCATTACTTCTACAACAGAAGCCAAACACACACTTCAAACCCCGACACCACATGTGTCTCCAGCAAGCAACACAACACACACCACAAAAAACAACAACACTAACACTTCAGTCTCCCACACAGAAGCAAACATCAACACACACACTTAAGCCACGCCCAGACGTAAACGAACGCTGAAGAACATATGACGCTACAGCAAAACACAGAGAAGACTAATGCAAACATTAGCTATAATAACAGAAACAGAGACAGCAGGGGAAAGAATGTCTCTGTCATGCTCTGTTGTCCATCTTATTTTATTGTGAAAGTCCCACTCTTATTGTGAAGTTTTCTTCCCCTTTATTTCCCCTCCTTGATTATCCCAACCTGTTTCACGTGTGTCTCGCTGCAGCTGTTCGTCCCGTCCCTCCGCCCCTCTGTGTATTTGACCACACCCCCTCGTCTGTCCTGTTTTTGAGCTCTCCTCTCCGTCTTGTGGTTTTGCGGATTGTCCAGTGGATTCATTTGCACGTGAGTGTTTCTGGGCCTCGGCTGAACTCTGCTCACCTGATCCGCCTCGTTCCGGTCTGCCTGCTTTGTGTTTGTTAATAAAGACTTTTACTGACCACCGTCCTGCATCTGGGTCCAGTTGTGTGTGTGTTACAGTGACACACATGTGACACATGTAACTGTACTGACTACGAGCGGAGAGTCAGACACGCTGTGTGTGGAACAGTCACTCCACCATTGTAACCTGTGAGACATGTTCTAGTGATATCTCGTGTCTTCTCACGCTGACTTACGTTTCATTGACATTAGTTTTTAAAGGTAAAACCGCCAAACAGTCAAGATAATGAACGGCAGCACAAGAGAGCGCTGGAAATATGACGCCGTGGTTTTTCCTAAAGTATCACACGTGGTCAGCGCTGTGAGACGTTCCCACTCCGCTCCCGTTTCAGGTCCTAAAACGCCGTCTCCGTGTGGACGGAACGAAAACGTATACATGTTCCGTGTGGACGGCACCACAGAGCTCAGCACAGGCACGGGAACAGTTTGAAATCCAGTGGTTTAACAGCAGTGATTTCATAGATGACTGAGCACACACAGCGTGTGACCTGAGGAGAGGAACCATAACTGCTCCCATGTACGCGGAAGTGAAGAAAATAGATAGAGATAGATATCGGATCTGTTCCTTACATCTGAACCTGCTGCTGGATCAGTTAAACCTCAGCTGATCCCCAGAATATGGACAGAAACAGAGATGTTTGATAACACAGACGCAGGTCGACCCACATGTACTTCAGGACTTGTTCATTTTCTGTTTCACTTCATGAGAATAAATCTCAATGGGACAAAAGTGCTTCACAGGATGGAAACTCGGAACATTCACCCAGCGCCCATCACCAAATTCAAATGTGAAGCAGACAAAGTGAGCAAAGGCTAACACGGATCACATCGTCAGCCATGATGGAAAACACCTGAGACAGGAGGAGAGGAAAACACCCAGCGCAGCAGGTAACAGTTGTCTGAAAGTTGTTTTCATTTGAAACTGCAGGTGATCCACATCATCACCGCTTCTATGCTCAGACAGACCTGGTGCTGGACCCACGTGGTTCTGTCAGGTTGAGTTGTGTGTGTGTGTGTGTGTGTGTGTGTGTGTGTGTGTCATGTTCAGCCAGTCCTGCCTCTCAGAGTAGACCCACAGAAAAGCACACACACACTCATCCATAATGCTTATCCCTGATGTGAATGGAGGATAAGCCGTGCTGCTCTCAATAGCTTCCTCCTCTGCACCTGCTCAATGGTCCATCAGTGTACTTTTTGTTATTATTTATGTTGCTTCAGTGATCAGTGATATGACAATGCAGCTGGATGACGGGACAAAGATGCACTTCTCATAGAAACGTCTATTATATCATTTAAATGTATATCATTCCTTGGAAATGATAGTGTCATGGCAGCACACCTAACAATGAAAGTGCCACCTCCTGACAAATGGAATTCAGAGCAAACAACGACCAATCAGCCGAGCTATTATCCTTGTATCTTTGTGGGGGTGCAGGGGAGGTTTTGTGGCTAAGATTTAATATTTAATCCCAATTTGACTCGTTTCAGCGTCAAAAGAAAGAAAAAGGGGAATCTTAGGGCTCATTGGTGCTAAATCAAGGTCTGTGTGCGCCTTCTTACAATTCTAGAGCCTCTGCATTAAACTTAAAGTGGGACAGCACACTGTCAGGGTAGTGTCGGGGCCCAGGGCCCAGGGCCCGGGCTAAATTAATGATGCTTATGTAAACAATGGATTCATTATAGATTTCCCAATGTGTCACTACATATTCACGCAAATCTGACTGAGTGTCCGACCTGCAGCCACGCTGACAGAGGACAGACGGAAACACGTTTGGCACTGACGCTCACACACATTACTGCCCTTGAGCAGAGAGACGCTCCGATTAGCCTTCACTTAATTCTGCCTGCAGAGAACAACAAGCCAAACGCAGAAAAAAAACAAAAACAATCCACAAATGAAGAGTCGGGGGCATCGCAGAGGTGCCAGGATTAGCACCATCACATGGTTTTCTCCCCAAAGTCCAAAGACGGGTCACTTACAACAGCTGGTGACTCCAAACTGCCCATAGGTGTGAACGTGAGTGTGAATGTTGTTGTTATGTGTCAACACAAAGGGAACTGTTAGAACCTCCTCCTCACGACAGAGAGGATGTAAACACTCTTTCTTGGTTGCATTAGGTTTAAGTGGGTGTAGTCATTCTTCTTCATGTGTGAAGTCAAATTCAAAATACACAGTGCCGGCCCAAGCTTTAATGGGACCTGAAGAAATATTTGATTTGGGGGCCCCACCACCTCGGACTAACGTGTGATTGATTATTACTGATTCAAATGTTACACTAAAAACTGCATTCATCAAAGATTCTTTATCTATAGACGTGGCCTAGTATTAATTAGCATCACTGTGGTGACACCCAACTTGCATTTACAAAAATAAATAAACCAACAGCAGACATTTTATTTGAAGTACATACGTGTTTTAATGGTTTTTGATTTTTAAACCTGGGAACAGATATTTTTAATTTATTTTTTAACAACAATGACTTATGATCAACATTGTTTGGTATCTAAATATATCTAGATTTCTTTAATATGATATGTTTTTCCCCCACACGTTATTGGGAGCCATCTGGTGATCAGGGGGCCCCAAGCAGCTGCTTAGTTCACTTACGCTTTGAACAGACCCTGCAGCTTATATTTTTAAGTTTATACTCACACAAGCAGCATATGGCCTTGTGGAAAGGGAACTTGGCTTGCAAGTGGAGGGTTGCCAGTTATAATCCAGATACGTCAAGGGCTGGGGAAACCTCTGAGCAACTGACGTCGCGCTCATCACTCCCGACCAATCAGTGGTCGGGAGTCTGTTGACGTCACAATTTGGGAATGTCTCAGGTAACAGGTACTAGCACTAATAAGTAAAAGGTGAACAAACGGGGTAGAGTCGAGTCCAGTCAAGTCCTGCTAATGCTAATGCTATCATGAATTTAGCAGAGGTACAGAGAACCTTCAAAAAATCAATAACAAGTTCCACAACATCGTTTCCTTCAAGGTTTGATGAATCACTGACAATATTACCACAATATTATTTCCTTCAAAGAACATTTTTGATTAGACACCACGAGTGTGTGCTATTGAGTGCATGACCACAGGGATGACTATATAGACACTGTGTATATAATAATATATCATCTAAAATATATCTTTAATTACTAGCCCGTAAACAATACATAATAAAGCTTTCTATAAATCTGGCTCTGGCTCTCATTCTTAAATCAATCAAAGATCCAAAATAAATCAGGATTCTTCCCCTGGACTTTTTTTTCAAATCACATAAAACACTTTTACATTTTGAAAAATGTGCACCTTCTTTCTCTGGTAAACAAATTGTTTGTTTACTTTTCATAAAGAAGTCATAACATGTTATAAACCAATTTAGCACACAAGCAGTTGGCAGCACTTATTAGGTGCCTTGCTCAGGGGCACCTCAGCCTGAGAACCCTTGCGGGACTTGAATCAGCAACCCTCCAGGTACAAGCCCTCATTCATTCCCTCTTGGCCACAGTGTGCCCCAAGTTAAAAAACACAACTGACAGCTTTGTGCAACTTTCACTCAAGTCGAGTCAAATTCAGTCATAATCAATGACTGATCAGGTATTTGTAATTATCGATAACTAGATGTGTTAATGGTCTTTATCTCTCGTGTGTGTGTGTGTGTGCGCGCGTGCTGAGTGAGAGGAGCTGCGCTCGTCTTACCGTCCACAGCCATGCTCGGTCTCAGCGTGGATCTCTCCGTGGTGTCAGCGGGACTGTGTCATTCCTCAGACGGATGAAACGAACCACGCGTGAGGCTGAAGAGTGAGGACAGTGAGGATGAAGAGTGAGGACAGTGAGGATGAAGAGCACTTCCTGCCCTCTCTAACCTGCTATGTGTGCATGGAGGCAGCGAGAAGTGGGTCTGTCTCACTCACACACACACACACAAACACACACACACACAGACGAAGGGAAAGCTGGACCACTCTCTCTCTCGCTGTCGATTCATGGACATTTGTTGTCCGCGATGACGTCAGTCTGATTTAAAGCAGCGGATCCTCCTGAAACTCCGCCCTCTTTTCTGTACCTGACCACCGCGAGACAAAAGGCTGCAGATCCGACAACAGCTGTCACTGAATACACGGACACGCGCGTGCCTACACACACACAAACTTGTTTTTATATCTAAGTGAGGACACATCTTAGACATAATGTATATCCTAACACACACACACACACACCACCACCACCACCACCTTAATCCTCACAATGTATAGCGCTTTTCTATTATAGAGTTTTACCACCAGCATTGACCAGCACTGGTTTGGATAATGTCAACATTATCACCAGCTCACAAATGTGGGATGTGTCTCTGACTGAAGACATTAAGACACAAGCAACAGTCAGTGGCTAATTTAGTGACTTACGATACATCTGATCGGGACCAGGCTTACCAGAAACAATACTAAAACACAACAACACTAACTGAAACACAACAACACTAACTGAAACACAACAACACTAACAAACACAACGACACTAACAGAAACACAACAACACTAACTGAAACACAACAACACTAACTAAAACACAACAACACTAACAGAAACACAACAACACTAACTAAAACACAACAACACTAACTAAAACACAACACTAACTGAAACACAACAACACTAAGTGAAACACAACAACACTAACTAAAAACACAACAACACTAACGAAACACAACAACACTAACTAAAACACAACAACACTAACTAAAACACAACAACACAAACACAACAACACTAACTAAAACACAACAACACTAAAAACACAAACACTACAAACACAACAACACTAACTAAAACACAACAACACTAACTAAAACACAACAACACTAAGTGAAACAACACTAAGTGAAACAACAAAAAAATAAAAAAACCGGTACGAACTAAACAAACAACAACCACAACAATAACATAATGTGCAATAAAACCATAGACATGTGCAATAAAACCCTGCATTACAGGGTAACTCTAGGTGTGTGTGTACCTATGTGTGTGTGTATATATATATATATATATATATATATATATATATATATATATATATATATATATATGTATGTGTATATATGTATGTGTATGTATGCATATATATGTATGTGTGTATGTATATATGTATACATGTGTTGTGTGTATGTAGGTATACATACATATATATAGCATGGGTCACTTTCATTGTTATTTTTATATTTTTATTTTTATTCCTATCTTATTTTATTCTATTCTCTATTTTTAACAGTGCTGTGTATGGATGCTGGAGCTGTTAATTTCCCCGAGGGAACCTCCCAAAGGGATTAATAAAGTCGTCTGTCTGTCTGTCTGTCTGTCAAACACAACAACACTAACTAAAACACAACAACACTAACTGAAACACAACAACACTAACTAAAACACAACAACACTAACTAAAACACAACAACACTAAGTGAAACACAGCAACACTCAACAAAAAACGCACAAAACGCACTAACTGAAACACAACAACTAACTGAAACACAAACAACACTAACTGAACTAGGAACACTAACTGAAACACAACATAAATCTAAAAACACAACAGCACAAACATAAACACAACAACACTAACTAAAAACACAACAACACTAACTGAAACACAACAACACTACAGAAACACAACAACGCGGCTGAAACACAACAACACTAACTAAAACACAACAACTAACTGAAACACAACAACACTAACTGAAACACAATACTAACAGAAACACACAACACTAACTGAAACAACACACATAACTAAAACACAACACACTAACTGAAACACAAACACACAAATAACACTAACTGAAACACAAACTAACGAAACACAACAACACTAACGAAACACAACAACACTAACTAAAACACAAAACACCGCACAAACACAACACTAACTGAAATACAACGCTAACAAACTAACTAAAACACAACATCACTAACTAAAACACAACAACAAACTGAAACACAACAACTGAAACTAACTAAAACACAACAATACTGAAACACAACAACACTAACTGAAACACAACAACACTAATCAAAAACACAACATCACTAACTAAAACACATACAACACTAACACACAACAACTAGCTGAAACACAACACACTAACAGAAACACAACAACACTAACTAAAACACAACATCACTAACAAACACAACACTAACTGAAACACAACAACACTAACTAAACACAACAACAACACAACAACACTAACTGAAACACAACAACACTAACTAAAACACAACAACACTAACTGAAACACAACAACACTAACTAAAACACAACAACAAAAAGAAAAAGAAAAAAAAAGAAGGCAGAATGAGGGGAAGCAACTGTTGAGTTGTGATGTAACTGTATCCAATTAAAGTTAACATTGTCGTCCACTCCAAACAGCTGCCGCTGATGTGTGTATGCTAACGTTAAATCTTTAGCTTAGCTTGCCAACCTGGCTGCTTGCTAAAGTAAAGTATTATATATATACATATTACTACGTTTCACATTGAAACTACAAAAACAAAACTAGCTATAGCTAGTGACTGTGTGTCTGCAGGGACTCCATAAAAAAAAAACAGTCAAAACATGGAGCTGTGATGCTCATATGTGTCAGGATCCACCGATTCCACGTTTTCTGACAAGTCCTTTATTTTTGCTGAATGATGCAGGATGTTTACCCTCATTTATTAACCGCTTCAGTCCTGGTGATGGTTGAATGGCTTGTTTTGGGGGCTGTCTTCACTCCTCCTACCACCTGTTAGTGGAAAACCAGCCTTGCAAGATCAGGGCAGTGAGACCCGAGACTTTGCGAGACCTCCTGATTCTGAGGACATGTTTTGTCTTGTAGTGTAGCTGTCAATCAAATACAAGAAGTTGTGCTTATGAAGTCATATGACCGTTAGGTTCTATAACAATAACTAGAACTGACTGATGCATAATGGACTGTTGTGAGCGCTTATATCGGAGATTTTAGAGGCACTCCGATATAATCCGATACTCGTTTTTTGACTGATATCGGTCCGATATCTGATATCAATATCGGACCGGGACATTCCTAATCACCACTGAGCCAGACAGAATTGTATTTTGAGACAGTCACAGGACAGTGAGGTCACAACTAATTTATGCACCTTTGGTTTCTTCATGTAATGCCATTTAATATGTCAATGTGCCTCTGGATCAAATGTTGCCTAACCCTGGTCTAAGGACAGAACAGTTACATTGATGTTCTGGTGTGTTTTTATCAAGAATTAAAAACATGACTAAATGTAAACATTCATAACCAGGACAATGTTACCATCACAAGTTCATCAGCCGCTCAGTGATCCAGATATTTGATTTGAGATTTTAAAAAGGATGCCTTTCCTGACACAACCCTCCCATTTATCGGGGTTTGGCACCAGCACTAGGAATACACTGGTGAGGAATAGGAATACAATCAGTGGGGAATAGCTTGTTTAGAGGTATAGTCCTTGATCCGTCAGGATTCAAGCGGGCAACCCTCCAATTTCAATCCAATTTCCGTTCCCACAAGGTCATGAGCTGCTCATATTGTCTTCAATAGATGATGCTGTTAAACTTTTGTTGTCTGCATTTAATAGCAAAAAAAGGTGTCATGAAAATGAATTTGAATTGTGAAGCGAGCATGTTGAGATGTGCTATAGAGCTCTCTTCAGTGAGAGAGAGACAGAGAGAGAGACAGAGAGAGAGAGCCCTTCTTCAGTGGGCATAGAGAAGCCATTGATGCTGGAGTGTGGCATCAGCCTGGCATCATGGTGAATGGCTGTTCCTGAACTGGCAGGGAGCGAATAGAGCACCAAAACAGACGACAGACAGAAAAAGAAGAGCCCAGAGAAGACCAAACCAACCTTCAGTGCAACTAACTGTTTCGAAACTGAAAGGATTCAAAAAGGTTGGGTTTCAATAGAACATAAGAGTTCTTTTCTGCCTGGACTTAATCTGATGTGAAAGGAAGGGCTCTTTCAGGTGGAAGTGAAAGCAATCTAATGAATTCCCACAGGAAGCTATTTACTCCACTGAGATGAGAGCGGATGATAGAGGAGAATGCACTTTATGGTGTTAAATTGTGGGCCTGGGCTGTTTTCCTAATCTGAGGCCCGGGGGAGACTGCAGCTCCAGTGTCCTCCTCTCTGGATTTATTCATGATGAAGAACAAAAGATGACAGAACCTATTTGAACGATATATTTGCTTTTTCCACTCCCTCACCATCACCTCATATGTCATGCACGTGTGTGTGTGTGTGTGTATTTACATGCAGGTATATGCAAGGAGGCAGGGGTGGAAAGCAATTCCTTTTCCACACACCTTTATGCAAATGAGTGCACAACACAAACACACACACACACACACACGCATGTTTCACGCAGCTATCCTTTTAAAGTTTCAAATTGACTTTCATTCATTTTGACTGAGTTCAAGAGTGTATTACCCTCCTGAGTGTACAACCTGCAGGAACTCATTGGAAGAAGACGGACGTTAAACTGTGGAGGGAAGCGTTCCACCTCTCAGTGTACAGCATTGTTTGTTTTTACCTTTGTTAACAGGTAAATACAGCTGTGAAATGTCTTTTTTTTCATAAATGCAACAAACTATAGCTATTTTATACGTAGTATGTCGACATAAACTTTATACATGATATTAAATTCATTTTATGGCTCCAGATTTATTTTATTTCCATGCAAAGGAACCAAAAATGGCTCGTGTGATACTAAAGGTTGCAGAGCGCTGGTCAATGAGGACACTCAGACATAATGATTCCTTAGAACCTTGGCCTGAATGCCTACAGTACAAGTCCAACCCAAACCTAGACCTATATATATATAACTCGACACCCTAAAGCCAAGCTTTCACCCTCAAACTGTCCTTTGGAGCTTTGGAGAATATGCTAAATAAGTTAGCAGTGAGGAACAATGAGGTCTTGTTAGCGGTTGCACCAAGGATTGTTTTCCCATCTGTATTGTTGATTTAGCAGAGATTATTATGGTGGGTGCCTTTCTACAATTATCCAGGCTTGGGACCAGGATTACTGTTAGTAGTAACCCAAGTGGAGGAATTAGGTAAGTATACGAGAGGAGCAGGCCATCAAACCCTTAACCTCCCACTTGAAATACCTACTTACCTCTACCACTAATCCACAGCTGGCCACTTTAGACAAAAAAACTAATAATAAGATCAAGTCTAATGTTTAAAGTTCAGCCTCGTAAAATGTCAGGCAACAAACATTAACTTCAGAAATATTTACAGTAGCAGGGAATAGGCTCGGGCCAATATTAGATATTATCGTATATCACGATATTTGCCGTTATTGACAATATCTTTTACAATATCATATATCGACGAGCTTAGTTAGTAATAAGGAGTGGCAGTATTTTGACTTTAAACATTATACATTATATGTATACTATATATTTTATATTTCTATAACAGCAGTGCTGATTGTATATAGCCAAAGATTTATGGCGTTGATTAATTTATACAAGATACAAATGATTGAGCAAGATCGTCAGCGATCGTCAGCGATCGACAGGACAGCGTTGACATGCTTGTCAGAAAGCAGCCAAATGACACACACTATTATTATTATTGTATTTCTGTTGCTATTATTAATCCATATTTCTGCTGAAAGTTTCCAAAATTACTATCCTTCCTCTGCACATGACAAAACCATCCTTGACTCTCAACCTCAAGCTCAGTTCAATTCAATTCCATTTATTTGTATAGCACCAAATCACAAGGCACTGTACACAGTCGGCCAACAATCTCAAATATGCTCATGTCTAATCATGTCCATCCTGGAGCATCTTCAGCTCCGCCTCCTCCAGCTCCGCCTCCTGTCTTTTCGACAATGCAACTGTCTCCATGTGATACATCCCAGCACGAAGTGGCACATAGACTGTGTGGGTCAGTTTCAATCAACACACATGTATATTCTAAATGAGCATCTTTACGTCATGATGACATACATCTGTGCTGATGTGTGTGAGCAAACACTGAGTGAACAGGAACATTCGGATTATCAGGCTTCACCAGCTGAGTCTGAATCAAGGAGCTGCTAATGTCATTTTAACACATCCCATCTGTAGTTGTTCACTGACGCTCGAGCTTCGGAGATTTTATTTTCATCCCAGAATGAGAAGAACAACACGAACACAGACGCACAGGAAGGAAGCGGTGGTACTGATTTTTGCCTTCATCAGCACCTTAGACAAATCACCTACTGTGACACTGAGAGAAGACACTGACCCAAACTAAAAATAAAAGCTCTAAAGCAGCATCCAATGGAAATAGCAGCGCATGCAACTAAAAAAACAAAGGACTGTTGCATACTTAATCTCAAATCTCATCTGTGAAAGCCAGTGTCACTCACTCAGGGGCTTCACCCATATTTTACTATACTATATAAGATTGTACAGGCTACTGTGAACCATTATTTCCTTTGGCACAGGCCTTCACCTGGACTGATTTGGAATGTGGTCGGAAGAAAACCCACATTGCTCAGTTTTCAGTCCTGAGGAAGAATCAGTTTCTGTCTTAAAGTGTTGCAGGGTTTGAAATGTACAGGGATGTGGTGTTTGTTGAACATCCTCCTGACTTTCTCTGATGACGCCGAGTTTGTGCTCCGGTGGGTGGGGTTTGTTGAGGTTTCTGTCATCAAAGAAGTGTTGTCTTTGACACCCTCATGGGGGCAGTTTTACACGTCACTCAATCGATGCTGGTGATGATGGGTCGAAGAGGGGCTCCTTCCTTGTGCACTATGGTACGTCCATAAATGTGGGGAATGGAATCCTCAGGATACAGCCTGTTGTAGAGCTGGCGGTTTATGGCTCCATCCAACTGTTGTAGGTCTTTCACAGCTTTGGGAAACAGTGTCACTGGGAAGACTAGTCACCTTGTCTCTACCACCACTGTACAACTAAGATGGTGATTTCCCGGTCATGAAAACAGCGCCTCCTGGTGGTGGCAGAAAATACAACACATTTCAGTTTCTTTACGATTACAGGGATAACTTTTAGAGAGATTATCGGTCCGATCTGAACCAAACTTGCTCGGACTGACGATAGTCCGGCCCTATATAAAAAATAATCATTTTGACAAACAGCGCCCCCTGGTAGCGGCAAATGACGTTACATTTCACAGTTCTTCATGCTGCTCTAACAGGGATTGTTGTATCCACCTAAAACTTTATATGTGAGACCACAGACTTCCTTCCAACAGGAAGTGAAACACACGAAACAGGAAGTAAAATGAAACTTTGCCATACATTGACTGATCAGCACAAAACTTGATATGTGAGACAAGGGAGCTTCCCTGAACACTTTACGGACACGCCTTTGACCCAACAGGAAGTTGTCCAATTTAAGCAGGAAGTGCACTGTAACTATCGTACGTTGCCAGATCTGGGACCCGCTCTGATGCGGTTGTTGAACGCGTGACGTTGGTTCCACAGCCTGGCGCTGAAAATAACTAATACTGCGCACAGTGAACGAGCGGGAGACACGCAGCAGCTCGCACGCCTCGAGCCAGCAATTATTAGACAAATGTGTTTGATGCAATTATGAATAGAACAGATTAAACAAATATTAATATATTAATGTATATGTATAATGTCAATTTGGTATCCAATACCTATAATTACCTAAGTACTATATTTTCCTAAACCCAGTACTATACGGTAATATACAGTTAATGCAGCATAACCACATCCTCTGCCCCTGCTTACACAACTGTATATTTAAAGAACATTTATTGAGTGAACTACATTAAACTGGAATGTAACTATTTGAGGCATATGCTGTGCAGTGCAGTCACATCAACAGCATTTCTGTATAGTTTCTTATCTTTGTCTCTGTTTGTGGTGTTTATCTCTTCACAGGGGAAAATAATAATTCTCTCATCGCACAAGGAACTCAAAAATGTGAACAAATGCCAAAACTGATATACATCTGGCTAAGTTAAGACTTTACAAAGGCAAAGTTTCTGTCACAGAATGGCAGATAAAGAGGACAATGAGATCTGTGTCATCTTTACACATTTAAAGAGCTTTTTCCTGTTGGGTCCTCAGGGATGATTCTGATGAGAAAGAATCCAGATGTACTCTGAGAATAAGCAGGATGCTTCATCTATTTTTCTTTACCATTCATAAGTGTTAGAAACTGTATAGCCGTCTACTCTGAATCTCATTCTCTGTCATAATAAGCCAGCTACTGTAAATACCAGTCTCATTCAAACAGGATCAGGATATAACAGCTTCAGTCAATGATGTCATTTTTACCCTCAGCTGTCAGGGACAACCAATCAGTTGACGCTGGATCATGTCCACTGTCAGACGTTTAATGTGGAAAAAGATGAAAACCTCTTTGTGAGTGTCAGTCACTTGGACCTCCTTTGTCAGTCTGGAGGCTGAAGAAAACTAATGTGCCTCCCGAAAAGGATGTTACTTCCCACACAAGCACAGTTGCATTCACAAACATGGTTTATCATGTCATTTTCCTCAGAATCCACATGGGGGATTAGTGGCTAGGACCAAGGTTTGCAACACGGTCTGAATGAGGGCCTTTCTGCATGGAGTGAGCATATTCTTCCCATGTCCATTTGGCTAGCACTGTTGCCTCACAGCAATGAGGGCATGGGTGTTCTCTGAGGAAGATGTGGCCATTTGTATGTAGGCACTCAAGCGACGATGGTTCTTGCAGAATTTTAGCCTCAAATATTTACACCTTCTTGGAGCCAGGAGACAGTATCACATTTACATAGTCCAACCCCCTCCTGGTCTAGCTGTCAGTGACATTACTGACAATACTGAGCGAGCTAATAACAATGTAGCCACAGAATGTTCTGAAACGCACAGTGGATTATTAAAAGACACCATCTAGCATGAAAAAAACTGTGTCTGTTCTCCTCAAGGTGTCTAATTATTATCATGTCGTGCTGCTCTCTCTCTCCAAAGTATCTGTCTGTTTGTTGTTCATGAGCTCTGGAGAAAGTTTGCGGCTGCACGTTGTGGCTTCTTCTTCCGTAGAATTTCCATAGATAGAATAACAGAAGCGAGATCAGTGTCAGCATGACCAGAAGCCTCTGTCTTTGTGAAGAAGTACAGCCAAAGATTTGCGCTCGCAACACCATGATTTAATTCTTCTGCTGTGTGTTTTTCTTTGTCCATCTTCATTCAACGGTGAAAACATATGCAGCTTCTTTAAGCAGCAGTCACAGTAATAAGCAGCAGTTGCAGTAATAAGTAGAAGTTGCAGTAATAAGCAGCAGTAGCAGTAATAGAGCAGCAGTAGCAGTAATAAGCTAACAGTAATAAGCAGTAGTAACAGTAATAAACAGTAACAGTAATAAGCAGCATTAACAGTAATAAGCAGTAGCAGTAATAGCAGCAGTATAATAAGCATAATAAGCAGCAGTAACAGTAATAAACAGTAACAGTAATAAGCAGCAGTAGCTGTAATATAGCAGCAGTAGCAGTAATAAGCAACAGTCACAGTAATAAGCAGCAGTCACAGTAATAAGCAGCAGTCACAGTAATAGTAAGCAGCAGTCACAGTAATAAGCAGCAGTCAGCAGTAGCAATAAGCAGCAGCAGTAGCGGTAATAAACAGTAGCAGTAATAAGCAGTAACAGTAAGCAGCAGTAAATATAGCAGCAGTAGCAGTAATAAGCAGCACTAGTAATAAGCAATAATAAGCAGTAACAGTAATAAGCAGCAGCAGTAATAAGCAGCAAGCATAATAAGCAGCAGTAACAGTAATAAGCAGCAGTAGCAGTAATAAGCAGCAGCAGTAGCAATAGCAGTAACAGTAATAAGCAGCAGTAGCTGTAATATAGCAGTAGCAGTAATAAGCAGCACTAACAGTAACAGTAATAAGCCGCAGTAACAGTAATAAGCAGCAGTAGCAGTAATAAGCAGCAGCAGTAGCAATAATAAGCAGCAGTCACAGTAATAAGCAGCAGTAAGAGTAACATAGCAGCAGTCACAGTGAGGAACCTCAGCAGCAGCAGCTGCATATTAAGTAGCCGTGTGTGTCCTCTGTGAGGAGCAGCTGATTGGCCAAAACAACAACAAAAGCACTGGAATGTGGTATCACCTAACCCTCACCAGGAATCGGTTCACAGCGATCAAACAATCCTACTTCAAATCTTAAGATTATGGTTTTAAATCCAACACAATACTGTGATTTAAAGCATGGAGTGGCTTCTTTGTGATTTCAACTTGAATATTCTATAAAAAACATAAACTCAGAAGATTGTTCTTTGTTAACTCGACTTGTTGCTGGTTTTCTCGTGGCTGGTCACATATTTGCATGTTCAGTAATCATGCATTTGCTGGTTATTTTTTCGTATTTTTGTACGTTTATGTATTTATTTTATTTGTATTAATTGTTGTTTATTTGATCCAGTAGTGATCCAGTAGTAAATTGATTTATTGTTGTGTATATTTATTGGTATTTATTTGGGTTTTAGGGTGTTAGTATACAGATTTTTTTTATTTTATATATTTACATTTGGTATGATGTTTTATGTAAATATTTATTGTAGATTCATGAATTATTTGTGGTGTTACCTGTGGTCAAAATAGTATATTCTTCAAATTGGATTCAGCCTGCAGCTGCTGGGCTGGATCCTCAGGAGTTTGTAAAAATAGGCTGTACCATTTTAATTTCATGTGTATTCCTTCGTATGCAGCCAAATGACGGTCAACTGTCATGAAGGATAGGGTGACATAATGTACTAATATAGATATAATAATATATGCTGTGTGTTTATATAGCACTTTTCTAGTCTTGATGACCAGCTGCTTTACACTACACTACTGCCATTCACCCATTTTCACCCATTCACTCACACTTTCATACAGCACATCTATGAGCAGCATAGTCGTCAGGAGCAACATGCCCAACAATATATCAGCATGTAGAGCGGAGCCGGGAATTTGACCCACAACCTTCGAGCTGACTTGAGACCTGACCATTTGCAATATGTGAACAGTCGGTCAGGAAGATCAGATTCTGAATTTGAATATGCTTAGAAATCCGTCTTTACCCGAGGCCTTTAGCACTTTACTGTTGTCCTTTCACAAGGACACCGCATTGTTTCAAAAGGATACAGCAATTAATAAATCATTCATCCTCCCAGGTCTTTATTACACACACAAAGTCAGGCTTTGTGCGTGAGGACTGCTCTTGATTAAGAGATGCTGATTGAGTTTAGCGTGCGCGTGTGTGTGTGTGTGTGTATTGGTGAGAAATGATGTCCGTGTCCTACTTTTCTGTCTTCCTCACCCACGTTGTCCTGTTGAAATATAATGAGCTAAATTTACCACACAAAGCAGCTTCGGCAGAGTGAAGGATGTGCTTTGTGTGTGTGTGTGTGTGTGTGTGTGTTGCGTGCAATCATGTCAGTGAACCTGTTCTCTTTGATTCTGTCTTGTAAATTGATGCATTCATTCAAAAATAGGGCATTGCTGGGATATTTCATTTTTTATGCCTCTACGTCTGTTACAGCCGGAGTTGTTGACGTTAATTAATCATATAACTATTTATTATTAACAAAGACCCATTACCACAGTGGTTAGGAGAACATGCTATTGTACAGACCATGAGGTCGATCACAGATGCTGAAATGGAGAAGACGTGTGTCACCAAGCTGACAACAGCTTATAAAGGAAAGTTATGAAGAGATGAAACACTTCATAAATATAAAAAAAGAAAAGTCTGACTGAACTGCAGATGACTGAATGTATAAGTAACCCAATAAAAATATTTAATTGAGCAAAGTAAGCATTTTTATACTGTTCTATACTGTAAACTGAGGTTGGATACATCGGCAGAGGTATCCTACAAATAAGACTTAAAAAAGGAAAGAGAATTTGGTTTTTGCAAACGAGCTCCTCACTTACCACTGCTCCACTGACATCATCATATTTGCAATTTAAATAGTTACCTCACCTCGCAGTTTAACTTGAAAATAAGTTAAACTTCATGTTTGTCCCAGAGACTCAGTGACTAGATTGTCCACTTGTCCATGTGAATATAAGAACATGTAAAAATAATAATAACGATGTATTCCTGTCAGCTCTGTGCTGTGTGATGATTCATTTTGGATACGATCACCAGATAATGAATCAATAATCTCACGCAGGTCCCGTCAGAAAGTTTCATCATCTTAAATACCATTGTGACACAAACACAGATGAACGAATGAGTATTTTATAGAATTCCTCTCGTCACTGACTTGATAGAAACCTTTACAACCTCAGCTTTTTCTAATCATTATTTATCAACTTCGATAATATATCACAATAAAAACGTTTCCATCAAATACGAACATCAGTCTTCATGCAACCATTCAAGACGAATCAGAATTAAAGTCACAGTGAAACACTGTAATAATATCTGCACGGTTGAGGCCGTTTTTTGTTGTTGAAATGTGTGATTTTTGGGATTTGACACATTTAAGCAGAGTAAATGTTTAAGGTGTTTGAAGTTTAGTGAGGAAAACCTGCATTTTAGTTCTGCAGTAGAGCAGACCACAAGCCCAACGTGATCAAACACCACAGTAGGCCCAACCTGAAACTGAAGAAACCCGAAAAACCTGAAACTGAAAAAACCAGAAAACCTGAAACTGAAGAAACCCAAAAACCTGAAACTGAAAAACCCAAAACCTGAAACTGAAGATACCAAAACCAAACTGAAGAAACCCAAAACCTGAAACTGAAGAAACCCAAAGAAAACTGAAGAAACCAAAACCTGAAACTAAAGAAACCAAAACTGAAACTGAAGAAACCCGAAACCTGAAGAAAAAACCCAAAGAAACCCAAAACCTGAAACTGAAGAAACCCATAAACAAACTGAAGAAACAAAAGAAACTGAAAAACCCAAAACCTGAAACTGAAGAAACCCAAAACCTGAAACTGAAGAAACCCAAAAACTGAAACTGAAAACCCAAAAATCTGAAACTGAAGATACCAAAACCTGAAACTGAAGAAAAACCCGCTGAAACTGAAGAAACCCGAAAACCTGAAACTGAAGAAACCCAAAAACCTGAAACTGAAAACCCATAAACCTGAAACCGAAGAAACCAAAAACTGAAACCGAAAACCTGAAACTGAAGAAACCGAAAACCTGAAACCGAAGAAACCGAAACCTGAAAAAGAAAAAAACCTGAAACTGAAAAAACTGAAAACCTGAAACTGAAGAAACCCATAAACCTGAAACTGAAGAAACCCGAAAAACTGAAACTGAAGAAACCTGAAAAACTGAAACTGAAGAAACCCGAAAACCTGAAACTGAAGAAACTCGAAAACCTGAAACTGAAGAAACAGTTAGAGATCTCATCTGAAACAGTAGATAAGTACAACATTGACACAAAACAAAAACCCAACAACAAACACTGCACTTAAAGCATTGCTTGGAACCACAAACTGGTCACAGGACAACAATCCTCAAAAGAACAAGACACGATACCAAAGTTTTTTCTGTGATCATAACTATATAAATCAGAGAAAACATTGCTAATAACGTTAAATGTTATTATCTTTACAAAGTTTACAAATTCAAATACGTAAAAATACTTTTTTGAGGAGGTAAAAACAACTCGAATTGGACTTCTTTAGTTTTATTTCTTAAATGTTTTGGTTTACGTTTTTTTATTTACGACAAACGGTTTACGACAAATATACTTGCAGACGAAGTAGAGATTAAATCAGCCTTAAAAATAAACACCTAAATATAAGCGTTGCATCGTTTCTAGAAGGGAAATAATAATATCATTTGTAGTATTGTCAAATTTACTGAGTAAGTGAGTTTCTCAGTCGTGGCCTGGCCTTAATAAGAGCTTTTTGAATTCTCTGATTGCAAAGGAAAACAAAATATAAAATATATAAATAATAATAAAAAAACTTTATACAGTAGTTTTTGTTATTATTATTATTGCCAAAAATAATGAACCTGCTGGTTTAAAAATGGTTAATCCGGTAGTTTAAACAAAAGGTTTAAGGCTCAGCGGTAGATTATTTGTTAGTAAAACCAAAATGTTCAACTCTCTCACTGTTTAATCCAACTGGTATATCAATATAAGTAAATGAATATATAATATATTATATATAATATATTGTATTATATATAATGTAAAATATATCATTTATATATAATATATCAATATCAATGGTTTCAAAGCAACACACTGTGTATACAACACATCCTGTTGTTTTTAACTGTTTCATTTCACGATATAAAATCGTAAAATCAGTTGAATATTCTAACTTTATGAAAGGGATTTTTCTTCTTTAAAAATATACTTATTCAAAAATGTTGCAGTTAACACACATAAAAAATATTCTTCTTCTGTTAAAAGTGAGTGTTTTCTCTCCACTGAAGCCTAGTGTTTGCTCATTGTGTGAAGTGTTGTGTTTCTCTCCATCATGTTGTCTGTGTACAGAGACCAGAGATCATGTATGTTGTGATTTGGCCCTATACAAATCAAATAGAATTGAATTGAATTGAATAGAATCTGTTCTGTAAATGTGTGATAACAAAGAGGCCAACAGAAGGGCAGTTTGTCTGGATCCATTGTTTTTTCATGGAATTGTTGGTCATGTGTCTCAGTATTAAATCCCAGTGTTTTTGACATAATTGCGACAACATTCTTCCAAAACAACAGAATCAAAAATATGATTACATGGGTTTATCAAACGCTCACTCACTGTGAAATAGTCATAGCAGAGATAAACATAGGGATCAGTACATCCATCATGTATACTGTATATTGCTAATATTAGCGAGGATTCTGGCCTGGATCACTCATCCATGGATCAGCAGGTCATCTCTCTGTGTATGCCGTTTTACTGCCATTCTTGTATTGCAATGAAACATATGCAGCTTATTCTAGGTGCACTCATACAAATCATTGAACACAAATGAAATCATGACTGAAATAACTGCAGCAAAGTAAAATCAGCAGGGTGAAATCAAGGCGTCGGTTGTACTCTGTGTGTGTGTGTGTGTGTGTGTGTGTGTGAGAGCTATGTATCTCTAACAGTCCATTTTCATCATAACATCCTCTCCCAGGAATGAAATGATGTCTGCCCTCCAGGCAATGTAAATGAAGACAAATGTAAAGGGTTAAACGTGACTGAAGCTAATTGATGTATGGCCTCACTTCATCTCAGGGGACAGAATCCAGAAATGTCATCTTTGGCTGTAATTAACTTTATTCCTGCCTCCTACGTGATTGTTTTTCACTCATAATGTAAGACAAGTGCACTGCAAAAACAGTGCTCGTAGAAATAAGTCACATTTCCCTAAATCGATTGGAATTCTATTGTTTTAAGAAAGGTAATCTGCCACTGGGGTATGCAAATATTACTTTTTACAAACCATGGTTTTAACTTCATACTGATAATTACAGCTTTAAGTAAACTGTGATATCTTCATTTCAATGCAGTTACTTTTTAGGCAACAAAAATATAAACAACTTTGCAGAAATGTGGCTTATTTCACTTTCTTGAAAATAAGCTAACCTACGTGTGTCTGTTATATGGAGCTACAGGGAAATCACTTTAATGCATGTAAATAGATGTAAATCCATCTCAACTAACTGATTATGTTTACAGAGGCAGAACATTATGCAGTTATTTGATTTAGGACGCGTAAGAAAGTTAATGCTAGCCATTACATCATTGTAATGGCTAGCATTGTTGCCTCACAACAAGCAGGTCACAGTTCAAAACCCAGATTTCTGTGTGCAGTTTGTATGGTGATTAGATGAAATGGACACTCTAAATGCTACTTGTGCTTTTTAGCATTTATTCTCAGAGCTTATTTCAAACCCAAACAAACTGAAGGAGCTTGTTTTGCCTGAACATTTACAAAACGTTGGTGTCCACAACTCGCATTTTGCAATAAACATAACAAAAACAGTATTTCATTCACCTCTATGTGCATTTTGTGTTTCTGTATGCATTTCTTTTAGTATATCTCACACACTATTACATCTATTAATAGCTAATAATAAAAACAGTGATTTAAATGTTCACCTGACAGTCTTGTTGTGAGCTGTGTGTTTTTATGCCTCCAGGAACAGAAAGTGTACAGTAAAGTTAGTTAATAAACATATTTCATGAAATATCGGGGTTAAAATGAATTTCTTACCAGGAGTAAAACAACACAATTAAAGAAAACTTGGATTAGCCCATTAGAAAAACCCCAAGTCCCATGAAGAACTTCTTCTATAAATCCCACTGGCCCCATTTGAATAAGTCTTAATAGGCCAGGTATTTATCAGGATGTGCTGCCCTCATGTGGATCAACTGTACTATGTGATCTCTTCATGAAAATTGGAAAAAGAATAATAACGTACTGTAGTACTGTAAAAATGGTTTCAGTTACATACACATACACATACACTTACACATACACTTACACATACACATACACATACACTTACACTGACACTTACACATACACTACACTGACACTTACACATACACTTACACTTACACATACACTTACACTGACACTTACACATACACTTACACTTACACTTACACATACACTTACACAAACACATAAACTTAAACATGCACTTACACATACACTTACACAAACACAAACACAAACACATACACATACACATACACTTACACATACACATACACATACACTTACACAAACACATACACAAACACATACACATACATAAACACAAACACAAACACATACACATACACAAACACATACACACATACACAAACACAAACACATACACATACACTTACACAAACACATACACACACACATACACAACCACAAACACATATACATACATACATACACACATACACATACACATACACATACCCAAACACAAACACAAACACATACAGATACACATACAGATACAGATACAGATACACATACACATACACATACACATACACATACACTTACACAGACACAAACACAAACACATACACATACCTAGGATTAAAAATGGCGCCTATAGGGAACCTCAATGCTGCAATAAACTAGCTGAGAGAAAAAGCAAGACATGCAATACAAAAATCCACTAAAATTAATATTCCAATCCCAATCTGGCTCAAAATTTTTAAAACAGTAATCCAACCAATTGTTTTATATGGTAGTGAAATATGGGCTCCATTAACAAACCAGGACTTTTCTAATTGGGACAAACATCAAATTGAAACCTTCCACTCTGAATTCTGCAAAAACATTCTTCGAGTCCAGAGAAAAACACCAAATAATGCATGCAGAGCTGAACTGGGCCAGTTCCCGCTCCTTATTGGTCAGCAAACAAAAGGACAGTGACATCACCTACTGGGAAAAGTCAAGAAAAACTCACAGTAAACTAGAATGTTACTTTACATTAAACCGTAAATACACATGAGCAGAATATCTGACCACAGTTAAACACCCCAGACTGAGGAAGACCCTGACCCCATACAGGAGAAGTGACCACAGGCCCACACAGACACACCTGGCAACCAAGAGAGGACAGACAGACGTGCACTTCTTACTACACTGCCACACATACAAAGACTTGAGAGACTTGTTTGTCCAATAAACAATAAAAACATCCCAGACAAAGCAAGACAGAGACAGGCAGAGAGACTGGGGGACACAAGACAGAGACAGACAGAGAGACTGAGGGACACAAGACAGAGACAGACAGAGAGACTGAGGGACACAAGACAGAGACAGACAGAGAGACTGAGGGACACAAGACAGAGACAGACAGAGAGAGAGACTGAGGGACACAGGAGAGAGACAGACAGAGAGACTGAGGGACACAAGACAGAGACAGACAGAGAGACTGAGGGACACAAGAGCAGCTAACCTACTGAACAGCTACTCTCTACTCTACCACTACTCATAATATGTGTGTTTATACAGATATTGTACATATTGTTTAAATTGTGTAAATAAGAATGTATGAACAATGTTGATAAATATATGCTTTGGCAATGTAAGATGCACGTTACCATGACGATAAAGACCCTTTTGATTTGATTGTGTGTGTGTGTGTGTGTGAGGGAGAGAGAGAGAGAGAGAGAGAGAGAGAGAGAAAGAGTGTGTGTGTGTGAGAGAGAACAGTTGTAAACAGGGGTTAAATGAGGGCTAACATTTCTTGATTGCACACATGTACTTGTGTGTATCTACTTACTAAAGGTGACTGGAACATATAGATTGAAAATTCTTTCCCCGTTACTATTGTTACTATTGTTACTATTGTTACTTTTACAACCTACCACACGGTTAAACAAAGGGAGTCTATAAAGACGGCGCGCGAGGGCGCTGTTACAAACAACGGATCCTTCCAGAACGTAGCGGACTTGTTTTCTGCTGGTACCGGAAGTGCCACTGTTGTTTATCCGGTTTGAGACGCCTCGTCGTTGAAGCAACGATGGCTAGCGCTGGAGCTAAACAAGCGCCTAAAAATACCTCGAAAGCCTCCGCGGGAGGCACCGGGGCGGCGGGGGCCGCCGGTGCGCCCCCGGCAATGCCCCTCGCTTCTCCACTCATGGGGAAAAAGAAAAAGCCGTTCCTGGGGATGCCCGCTCCGCTCGGTTACGTCCCCGGTCTCGGCAGAGGGTAAGCTAATTTAGCTTGGTAGCATGCTAACAGCTCTGAAGCTAACAAGTTTGTCTGATGAAGACTAGCACACGCTCCTGCGTCGTAGCACGTTTATACTGACGTTGGAGCTAAAGTATCTTTACATAAAATTCGTATGTGATATACTTTTCAAGAATTATCAAGAATCCTTGCTTACAAAATCACTAACAATGGGAGAAAATTAATTAATTATCAACGTATTAAATAACACACGTTATATCTTAAGTGCTCAAAAGAAATACATTTACACATTTTAGAAATATATGTAGAAAGAGATTAACTTACCCTGAAGTCGACGAATCTGAACAGAGCAGGATATAGTCAATCTATATTCCATACTTAAACAGGTTTCTGTGGGTTTGACTTTATTAAAACGAATACAACACTTTTGTGTTAATACTCAAAATAAACAGCATGCAACTTAGTGATCTATTACATACGCCTGGTATCGTATGTGTTTTGATTGTTACATAGTCACAGTGTCAAAGGAAGCATGAAACATGGCTTACATCACATTATCTGATTTAGAATAAAATGAGTTTTATTCACATGGTGCTACAAATAGAACTGCAGGCCAATGAAGTAACTAGGCAGTTATGTTTTAGCGTTAAGCCCAGTCCATGCACATGGACTTTACAGTACAGACATGCACATCTTCACTGTACTTAACAACGTATACAATACTCATAAATTTGTATTTTTCCAGAAAACTTGGCATTAAGGCTGGGAAATTTCTTCTGGTTTCCTGAGTTGATTTGATGAGTTCCAATTCCTTCAGTTTGATATTGATTTCATTTGCATACATTCCAGTTTAATTTCCAGTTTAGCCTGGAGACGATGGAGAACAGTCGGACAAAAACTTTTGTTCTCTGAGAATGTCTGTCTTTGCACTTTTTAAATGATTACAGACATCTCTGTTAAAACTTTGCAGTGACTTCAGTGGAAGATCCGTTGCTCAGCCGATTCTAATTATAGTGATCAAAACACTTTTGAAATGAAGTTTTCCAGTTGTATATTAAACTTACCTGTGCTTGATCATAAGATGAGATCATGGTAATAAATAATTAATGTTTTCACATTATCTACAGTATAGTAAAATATTTACTAATAAGATAATAAAAACATAGAATAGTACTTGCAGTATAGACAAGAATCCTATCTCTTTTTTAATCTGATTGACATTTTAAGTAATTATTTCTCTATAGTGCCACTGGCTTCACGACACGATCTGATATTGGTCCTGCTCGTGATGCCAATGATCCAGTGGATGATCGCCATGCGCCCCCAGGGAAGAGAACAGTTGGAGACCAAATGAAAAAGAACCAAGAGGAAGACGAGGAAGATCTGAACGACACCAACTATGATGAGGTGCCTACAACTGGGTTGTTGTCTCTGGGTGTTTTTTTGTAACAGTAAAATGTTGAATTAAGTTTCACAAAAATGTTTTGCTTTTTGTTCTTGTAGTTCAATGGATATGCAGGAAGCTTGTTTTCCAGTGGTCCCTATGAGAAAGACGATGAAGAAGCAGATGCCATATATGCTGCATTAGACAAAAGGATGGACGAAAGACGCAAAGAAAGAAGGTTGTGATAAATACTTGTCTGTTTTATGCAGTCATTTAGAGGTCGACTGATAACATTATTTAATACATTTTTAAGATTAAAAAATTTACAGTCAGGCACGTCTGCGTGTAGCGCAGTGTTATTGATGGCTGGAACTCGTACACCTGCTACATGTGAAGGACCCCCACCCAGAAGTTATGGAAAAACCTTCAACAATCCTGGGAGCAAACTAAGGCTTAAATGTAGGGATGGGCATTCCATGCAAAAACACTATTCGAAAGTTGTACCTTATAATTGTCCATGTCCAATTCTCCATGTAACTTGTTTGCATTTGAGTGCGGAGATTCAAATAATTAAAAAAATATAGTCAGATGTTGTACAAAAGTGTGCAAGACTGTTTGCACAGTTAGCTTTCTCATTAAACCTGTCTATACGTCACTTCTGGTTTGCATTGTCCTTTCATACAAGGCTGTGTAACACAACAAATTTATTTTATTAATTTTTTGGTGATCACTAGATTGTGTTCATTTGGTTTGTAAGTAATTTGTATGTTAACAACAAAAAACATGTCAGTGAAAGATCTTAGTTCTTTAGTATGTATTATGTATTATGTAGTCATAAATGTACCCCCCGCCCCCAAAATGTATTGTAGTGTAATTGTTGTAATGGGCAATAGTGTCACATTTTATCATGCAAACAGTGGTGAAAAAATCCTCCTTTAGCTAACCCTGAAAAGCCAGTCAACCTCTGTCATTATCTTGGACATTGTGCGCAAATTGTTTTCAGTTTTAAAGCTCTCTTTTGTATTTTTAGGGAGTTGAGAGAAAAGGAAGAAATCGAGAAGTACCGTATGGAGCGGCCAAAAATACAGCAGCAGTTTTCAGATCTGAAGGTATGGAGTTATACATGCTATGTCAATGGTTGTTCCTCTTTTCAATCCCATCTTAACCAGCCTTCTTCGATGTATGTCTCTCTACATATTAGCAGCTTAGATCTTTTCATGCTAATGTGTTCAAGAGTAGAAGAACACACTGCTCCAAGCTTTATTTTATAGGCGTCAACCTAGTTTCGGCCTGACCAGTTATTGTGAGCTGGCGTTCTGTATTTTGCTATTATCAGTATTGGTCCCAATCTGAATTATTCAAACCCCACTGCAAATTAGGTTTATTCACAAAATGTGCAATCTCGCAGCTGTTTTTATTCACAAAATGTGCAATCTAGCAGCTCTTTGCAATAAACAAAACAAACAAGTACAATTTAAATAGCTCAACACAGCTAATATTACAAGAGGTTTCTCCAATTTCAACAAAAAATGCCACTTTTAATGACTACTGCAAATTCCTGCAGTTCAGTTATGTTTACAAATCCGTCTTCTCTGTTTTTTGGTGTAACGTTACAGTACAACTACAGTGCTGGCATATGTACTAGAGGGGGTTCAGAGTGGACAGAGATATTTCCTGAAATGATGCCGTCTTACGGGGATAATTTTGAAAACGGCAAAGAAAAAGATCGTTTCCGATTTTTGCCGTTTCCATATACAGTGCATCCGGAAAGTATTCACAGTGCTTCAACTCTTCCTCATTTTGTTATGTTACAGCCTTAATCCAAAATGGATTAAATTAAATTTTTCCTCAAAATTCTACACACAACACCCCATAATGACAACAGTTTTTTTTTTGCATTTTTGCAAATTTATTAAAAATGAGAAATCACATGTACATAAGTATTCACAGCCTTTGCTTTATACTTTGTTGATGCACCTTTGGCAGCAATTACAGCCAGAGAAAAAATGAACTTAATCCATTTTGGAATAAGGCTGTAACATAACAAAATGTGCAAAAAGTGAAGCACTGTGAATACTTTTCCGGATGCACTGTAGATGTGGCCTTATTGTGGAAACCGAGTCACCGAGTCTTGCTGCATGTCTTTTGCAATCAGTCAGGGGTTTTTGACCACCTGCCTCCTCAGGACTCTGGTGGCAGGTGTTGATTAGCTTCACGCCATGTCCACGTAGTGTAGCCACTGTTCCTTTAACTTAAAACTTGCAAACTATACTTCCACCTGTATCTCTTGGAACATTGAGTGCCTTTGCTGTTTTTTGTATCCTTTTCTTTGTGCAAGGCAATGATCTCTTCTCCGAGTATTAATTATTGGACAAAACTCGGTCCAATAACTATTGGACTATTAGTAATAACTGCAATTGATATCGACCATTGAAAAACCTATATCGGTCGATCCCAGTTTAACTGTTGACTGTTTGTTTTTCTATCATGTCACAGAGGAAGTTGGCAGAGGTTTCAGAAGAAGAGTGGTTGAGCATCCCAGAGGTGGGAGATGCAAGAAACAAGCGGCAGAGGAATCCCCGCTACGAAAAACTCACCCCTGTCCCAGACAGCTTCTTTTCCAAACACCTGCAGACTGGAGAGAACCACACCTCTGTTGACCCTTTGCAAGGGGTCAGTGTACACGCAAAAACAATCGTCCACATGATGATGACATGGTGTAGTTTCAGCCTGCTCCAGCAGGAGTCATGATGTCTCACTGCAAACAAGCTTGTCACTCACTCACACATGTTTTTTTAGTAACAGGCATATACTTGCATGCAGCGCAAACGTTAACTTTCTTTGTTGGTTTAAAACTTTTAACAAAGCATCATTTTATTTATGTTTAGTGGTAATAAATGCCATTAAATTATAGATTAGTAATTTTAAACTTTGATAAGTAAACGTATAATATTTTTGTGTGATTCACTGAACAGTAGACAATGACATTCATAATTACTTATTACGCATACATTATTTGTAAGACATTTAGACCTCAGCTAAATGTAATGATTGTTACATGTATCATTTATAGTGGTGGGAAATGTGTCACCCGGTCAAGGCCAGTGCTCCTCATAAGCATTTTGTTTTTCAGTAGTCCAAGATTAAATTCTCAGATTATAGGTCTCTTCTTTATTGTGATCATTTCTTCTCTTCCATAGCTGGCGGGGCTGAACACCACTTACCCCGGAAGCATGACCCCTGGCCTGATGACTCCAGGCACTGGAGAACTGGACATGAGGAAGATCGGTCAAGCCAGGAACACGCTGATGGATATGAGGCTCAGTCAGGTAAAAGATATATTATCTTCAGTCCCTTCAACCTTTTGATATCCTGATACATAGGATTTATTCATCTGATTCTATGTTCTTGCCAAAGCAGTTAAAATAATATTTAACATTTCCTATTAAATTGTATGTTATATACGACAGCTAAATGTAGCCTATTCCATGCAGTGTGGTGACTGTGAGTCTTTGACCACACAAATGCTTCAGCATAATTATTCTATATATGGTAAATGGTCTGTATTTATATAGTGCTTTTCTAAGCTGCTTTACACAGTTTTGCTTTTCACCCATTCACTCACACTTTCACACTATAATGTCCCTATATTATAAAGGCCCAGCTCACAAGTCATGACAAAAGTCGGTAGTCACACAGTTGTAATGAAAAATTAACAGATTTTAATTAGCAATATTTATATAACTATCACTAAATTATCACTAAACATAAACATCTTAAATGCCTGAGCCAACTAATAATGAACATGGTGCTGTGGATCACATAGTTTTCATTTGTTCTTCATTATTTAAAATTGTATGTAATTCTAATTGCATGTAATTGAATAGACAAATGACCATATAGAGCATTGTTATTGACTGCTATTGCTTACGATGGCTAGCCCGAGATACTTGTGCATTTCTGTCCTCTTCTTAACCTTTCTTACACCAGGTAGGTCAATTGAGAACCGGTTCTCATTTACAATGACGACCTGGCACAGAGGCAGCAAAGACAACATAACGATGTGTTTGCGTTGTATTGGTCTTCAGGTTTCTGACTCTGTGAGTGGACAAACAGTGGTAGATCCTAAAGGTTACCTGACAGATCTCAACTCCATGATCCCCACATATGGCGGGGACATCAGGTAAAGACACACAATGGGCGACATCATATGTTCCCACATTATTTGTGTGAAAAATAAGTGTGTAATTGTAATTGTTGGCTCCTTTTGTCCAGTGACATCAAGAAAGCTCGTCTGCTGTTAAAGTCAGTGAGGGAGACCAATCCCCATCACCCCCCTGCCTGGATTGCATCGGCGAGGCTGGAGGAGGTGACTGGCAAACTGCAGGTGGCAAGGAACCTCATCATGAAAGGCACTGAGATGTGTCCTAAGGTAAAGGATGATGGACAGTGCTCGAAATCTGCCAAGGAGCCTGCTTTTGCACCAGCGGGGGCAATGGTCCTTTTATTCTTGATGTTCTAACTCTTTCTCTTCTTGCTCACCAGAGTGAGGATGTTTGGTTAGAGGCAGCTCGGCTCCAGCCTGGTGACACAGCTAAAGCCGTGGTAGCCCAGGCTGTCCGCCACTTGCCACAGTCGGTCCGCATCTACATCAGAGCTGCAGAGCTGGAGACAGACGTCAGGGCTAAGAAACGAGTCCTCAGGAAAGGTAAGGCCAAAGCTAAAACAATAAAAAAGTCAAGTTTTTACCTTGTTTTCTTCTTTGCATGTGTCTATTATCAAGTTTTGAGAGAGTTCTGTTTAAGACCTGGTATTAACATCCATCCTGAGTGATCCAAACCAGATTATACATGCATCTTTGTCCATCAGATGTTTTCTGTAAAACCATAGTGTATTTGTTGGTCCATAATTAAATAATCAGATAAGGGCTTCAATCATTAATCAATTATTAATTAATTACTCTATTAAATATTTTGATAATCATCATTTATAATCAAGTAATGAAAAAACAAGTTCGGCTCAGATTTTTCAGCTTCTGAAATGTGAATGTTGAATATTATTATCATCATTATTATTATTATTATTATTATTATTATTATTATTATAAAATCTAATTTAATTTTAATGATCCAAACAATTAATTTGAAAAAATAATCGTCAGATTAATCGGTTAGAATTAATCATTAGTTGCAGCCCTAAATCGGATGTATTTATCAACTAATAGTAAAAAACAAAATTGTAATTTTCCAATCCCTCTTTTAAAGCTTTCTGTCTCTATAGAAAAAAAACGCTAAGATGTCTAGGGCTTTTGTGGCTGTGGCAAAACTGCCAAAACCAATAGCTTTTTTTAAGTAATCATTTATTTTGCCCATCATGCTGTTGGAGGATGGGTTGGTTTTGTGGTGGCACCCAATAGCTCCAAAAACTGAGTTCTTTCACCACCCTGTAGACTAGTTTTTGTGATTCTTAACGTCACAATTTAAGTAACATTTAAAGTACTTGTTACTGTGTTACTTGTGTTTTCTCACTTTAAAAGAAAGTGAAAGAAAAACATTAGTTAATTAAAACTATATTTACCGTTCTGCTTTAAACGTCTACAGCAAAATTACACAATAACACAAACTACACAAACAAAAAAATACATGCCTCCTTCACCTTTTAAATGATAGTGCAATCTCTCAGGATGGATTTCAATCCCAGGTCTGAACGGGTCCTGAGTGGAATTTTTGCAAAGACCTGTTGCTAATATGTTGTTATGTTGATCAGTTTGTGTGCTTTTGCCTCTTCGCCTGCATGAATTAATGTGTCACTACTTTTCTGCCAAGAGGAAGACACTGCTTTCTGCAGGGCAAAAATCCTCAACCTGTCTCAATCTGTCTAATGTGTCATAGAAGCTGCCACACAGAACATCACGCCCTGCATATGCAGGATTTCACAAAGAAATCTGTAATGCTTACATTTGGCAGCTGTGGTTCTTGCTTTTTGTCAAGACGAAGCACCCCATTTGATCCACAGTGTCAGTGCACCGATAATACATGTACACCCACACACAATATTTCCCAGCAGCATACCCCAGTGACAGAGATTGATGTTGTGCTTCCTTTGTGGAGGAGGACTCTGCGCCTCTACATGTTCACTTGCCTTTGCTAGTTTTTTCTCAGACTGTTGAACTTTACAGTTGTTGCAGAATATGATGTTTGTTTTCATTATGATTTATTTACCGGGGTTACTGAAGTGTGCAGTGTCCATTTCCTTTTTAGCCACTGTGTTGCCAGTATTTTCCTTCCAGAAACAATTAAAGTGACATCCAAATGTTTCAAGTTTGTGAGTGTTTTTGGTTGCCTTGAACACATGGTTTTGCTCTCATTGCTAATCAGTCAGAATCAGATGTTCATTTAAATGACTTAACAATTTTTACTCATGTAGCCCTGGAGAATGTGTCCAAGTCTGTGCGTCTGTGGAAGACAGCCGTGGAGCTCGAGGAGCCAGAGGATGCCAGGATCATGCTTAGTCGAGCAGTGGAGTGTTGCCCTACGAGTGTGGAGGTAGGCCATTCTTTCCATTCATTATCTACCACTTTATCCTCCATCCAGCTAACACAAGGCGAAAGGCAGTGCCACACCCTGGGCGCTTTGCCAATCTACTTCTAGACAAACACTGTGTCACTCTCACATTCACCCCTATGGTCAATTAACCTCTACAAGAGGAAACCAGAGAACCTGGAGAAAACCCAAGCACATGGGGTCATTTCACTGCAAAGCAACAGTGCTAGCTACTACGTTGCCGCTTGGCCACCCACCATTTTTACCCTCATTAAAATTGCATGTGGGACTTGTACCAATGTTTTCCATCCCTTTAGACCGATCTGGCCCGCCATATTCTCATTTTCCTACCACTGTTATATTGTACATACGGGGGTGTGTGATATTGATGAAAATTAATATCCCGATATCTTTTGGGATTTTGCCAATAACGATAATTGGCGATATTTTGCAATCCTCAAAAATGTGTTTGTAAAAGCATGGAAGGCCTGTTGTACCAGCTTCTCTTGTTAAAAGTATATTACATGTTAATGATAACATTGACAAAAGACAACTTGTTCAAGAAAAACAGGTCTTATTTATTAACTTAAATTTACTTTATAAAATATTGCGACCAACAAAACCTATCATGAGAGCATTTTAAACTATTGTAAACAATACTCATCATATTTGAACTACACGGCATTAACATGAGAATGTGGACACACATTTAACTGCTGCCAGAGTTTGCTGAGTGTGTTTTCTTGTCGTACGTTAGCTGGCCGCTCGTGGTCGACCGTTGACTTCATATTCTGTGCGCTGGTTCTTTCACAGTCTTGGAGGATGTTCATTCAGTTGTTTAATTTTGTAGAAAAAAAAGCAGATCACAGACATGACACAAAACTAAAGTCATTTCATTATGGCAACTTTCTGGCTTTAAGAAACACTAAAAGAAATCAAGAAAAAAAATTGTGGTAGTCAATAACAGTTATTTTTTTGGACCAAGCAGAGGGAAAAAATGATGGAATCACTCAATTCTGAGGAAAAATTATGGAATCATGAAAAACAAGCAAAAGAACACTTCAACACACACTAGTACTTTGTTGTACCACCTCTGGCTTTTAACAGCTCGCAGTCTCTGAGGCATGGACTTTTCCAAAACTAACACCTGCATCAGCTTAGATCTGCTTGTTAGTCTGCAGTTAAAAAGGAGTGATCACACCTTGGAGAGCTGTTACACCAAGTGGATTTCCATGAATCATGGCTCCAACGCGAGAGATGTCAATTGAAACAAAGGAGACGATTATCAAACTCCTAAAAGGGCGTAAATCACCACGCAATGTTGCAAAAGATGTTGGTTGTTCACTGTCAGCTGTGTCTAAAATCTGGACCAAGTACAAACAACATGGGAAGGTTGTTAAAGGCAAGCATACTGGTAGACCAAGGAAGACATCAAAGTGTAAAGACAGAAAACTTAAGTCTTGAAAAGAGAAAATGCACAGCAATACAAATGAGGAACAAATGGGCCATCATTAACACCTAAACAGAAAAAAACAAGGTTACAGTGGGCTAAGGAAAAGCAGTCATGGACTGTGGATGTTTGGTGCCGTTCCAATGAGATTTGCCTGAAGAAAACATGCACATTTCCACAGTCATTGATGATATGGGGCTGCATGTCAGGTAAAGGCACTGGGGAGATGGCTGTCATTACGTCTTCAATAAGTGCACAAGTTTACGTTGACATTTGGGACACTTTCCTTACTTATCATTTTTCAAGATGATAATGCATCTTGCCATAGAGCAAAAGCTGTGAAAACATTGAAAATCTGAGGTGGAAGTTGAAGAAAATGGTCCATGACAAGGCTCCAACCTGCAAAGCTGATCTGGCAAAAGTACTAGTGTGTGTTGAAGTGTTCTTTTGTTTGTTTGTTTTTCATAATTCCATAATTGTTTCGCTCTGAGTGGTCTAAAAAAAGTAACTGTTACTGACTACCACGATTTTTTTTTCTTGATTTCTTTTAGTGTTTCTTAAAGCCAGAAAGTTGCCATTTTAAATGACTTTAGTTTTGTGTCATGTCTGTGATCTACTTTTTTTCTACAAAATTAAACAACTGAATGAACATCCTCCAAGACCGGTGATTCCATCATTTTTGCCAGGGGTTATAGTTTACAGATTGGCGTCTTTTGAGTAACATCAGTTTTTTCGAAGCCAAACCACCTCCACGTGAGGGAGGAGGATCCACGTTTAGCTATTAAATCCAACGACTTGGATTCCGTGGACACAGCAGTCTGTCCTACTAGGCTGGATCATGCAGTGAATGTGTGGCCTCTCAAAAAGGCGTGTTTGGATTGGTTGAATTATTACGACATACTCGATATTGTGATTTCACAACAATTGATAAAAAAGTGATTAAAACAACAATTAAGATTCTATCGTCGTGTCTCACTCTATTGTTTGTGTCTGTTATGTGTTTGTAGTTTGTGTCATTGGTCTGCATGAGAGGGAACCTGAACTATTGCCTCTAACTAAATAATTCCATATGAAACACTACTGCACCCTCCTCAACTGTCATCAGATATATCAAACTCTGTTCTCTGTGTCCTCCGTAGCTGTGGCTGGCTCTTGCCCGGTTAGAGACATACGAGAATGCCCGTCGTGTCCTGAACAAAGCTCGAGAGAACATTCCCACTGACCGACACATCTGGATCACTGCCGCCAAGTTGGAGGAGGCCAACAGCAATACTCAGATGGTGGACAAGATCATTGACAGAGCCATTACTTCTCTACATGCCAACGGTGTGGAGATCAACAGAGAGCAGTGGATACAGGTGTGATACTGATACGAAGTGTAATCTATGTGCCTGCAGAGCTGTTTGCTAATTAAGACATTAGGTTATTGTGTAACTGTAATCCCATTTTAGCATTTTAGCTTCTAGGACAGGGGTCTTACTTCATTTGGTAAGTTTGTGTCACTTAGGTGAATGTGAATGAAGGTTTTTATGCACCAAATTCACAAAATAACATGTTTGAACTTTATAAAGTTTTTGAATGGTGGATCAAGAACTCCTGTGTCTGCCTGTATGGATTATTATGTTAAAGTAACAAGAGGAATGCTTACGATTGCTGGATTAAACTCAACATCTAGTATTGCTATTGCTTTCCACAAATGTATCAGAATAAACTTGTAAATTCCGAGGCGAACAATTGAATGGTTGTGCCTTTAAAGGTTAATGTTAAGGGAGCAGGGACTGCGTCATTTGCTTTGACAGCAAGCCAGAATATTTTGGCATAGCAGCTTCAGCTCTTTTCATCTGAGTGCAAAACAATACAAGCATGTCTTAGATTCTGTTCAGTGCAGTTCACAGTTGTTATGCAATCACAGACCTTCACTGCAGTCCGTTCTCACACCGCTTCTTTTTGCCTTCTTTTTAAGATAAAATACTGGCCAACAACAGATTAATCCGGTCCACAAATTGTGTCTAAGTCTTACAAAAACAAAACAAATATGTAGGGCTGAGTATACCTTTTTAAATATCATTTGATACTGTATATATCATGATATAAATCAAATTAATATTTCTGTAAGGCTGGGCGATATGGCTTATAAATAATATCTGGATATTTTTAGGCTATATCCCCATATACAAGATATATGGGGATATAAAGCTGCACACAGGTTGTTTCTCTGAGCTCTTTTGAGATGTTTGTGCTTCTCAAAAGAGACTGACAATACTCTGTGAATACATAAATATCTATAATCTGTATTACATGATCTTAAAATGCAGTCATTACCTTTCATTTCATATCATACCTGGTTTATTTATTTAGCTTTTTAATGATAAATGAAGGATGTGTTAGAAACAATGAAATTGACTACAAATAATTGGGCTTAAAATGAAAGGTTTTCTCATTTAAAATCATTTTGACAATTCCATGTATTTTTCAATCAATTTATAATATATATATAATATTATTTCACAAATGTATTCATACAAGCAGTCCAGCTCTTATATCCAGCAGCGCCTGTTGTTATCACGTGGGCTCTGTCTGTTGGATGCACGTAGATCACATGATCACAACAACAGTGTGTGTGTGTGTGTGTGCTACTGCTATTTCAGAGGTTAAACATCTTTCTTTAACCTCTGAAATCAGAGGCTACGAAGCCACACAGCGAGCACGAGCTAGCCGTTAGCACCACGCTAGCTCATCCTGAGGTGAGCTGCTAAAACAACATCATTTCATAAACCAGCGTGCACCACATTCTTTGCCACCCTTTTCCCTCCTATTGTCGTTTTTACAAAAACCGACGTTCAGAAATGATGACTCATTAAAAAATATTTCTTTCTGTTCATTTATGTCAATCAATACTCCATGTTTGTTTCTGTTTGTATGACAAATCGGGTGTGGAAATAATTTAAGAATATTTAATATTCCTTTTGTGTACCACTCAAAACTGCTTTCTTGATATATTTTGTCTCCCCTGCAGGACGCAGAGGAGTGTGACAAGGCTGGCAGTGTGGCTACCTGTCAGGCTGTGATAAGAGCCGTCATTGGGATTGGGATTGAGGAGGAGGACCGTAAACACACCTGGATGGAGGATGCAGAGAGTGTGAGGAGTATTTCTTTTTTTCATGCATCACTGCTCTGCTGCATCTCAGGCAGCCCTATCTGCTATGGAGCCACTGCTATATTTTACAGGGTTTACTTTTGAAAACCACCCAAAAATGTACCTTTACATACTCAAAATACTCTATTCAACTCAATGCCCGGGTTTTTTTTTCGTATGAAACTGCATTTCTGTTTGGTGCTGCAAATACTTCACTAAATATCTTTGTTTAGAGACATAAATGGATTTAGGAAACTGAACTGGCTAGATTGCTTTGGATCTACACATGTGCCGGAGGTTTTGTGGTGGAAACTGTGTTGAAAGAAGATTGTTTTTTACATGAAACTTAGGATTGTGGTAAATATAGGTGAGAAGTTTATTGCCAGAAAGAGCAGCACAGCTCACTTGTGTGAGATGCCTTTGAGACACATGTCTGCCTAAATGAAAAGCAAGATGTTCCCTATTGCGGACGTGCTGCACAGACATCCTCAGACTTGAGGAAGAATGATTCATTTAATATAAGAGATGCTTCTTTGTTATGTTTCAGTGTGTGTCCCATGGAGCGCTGGAGTGTGCCAGAGCCATCTATGCCCATGCCCTGCAGGTGTTCCCGAGCAAGAAAAGTGTGTGGCTCAGAGCTGCCTACTTTGAAAAGAGCCATGGCACCAGGTGACCAAAACATTAGTTGACTTAAACCATGACAGTTAACTCTATGTACTCTATGTACTCTATGCTCTTGGATTATCTCCCTTGCTTCCACTATCTGTTTCATCTACGGTCTCTGTGCGTCTCTTATCCTGTACTCCATCATGGTCCATCTTTCAGGGAGTCTTTGGAGGCTCTGCTCCAGAGAGCTGTGGCTCACTGTCCCAAAGCAGAGGTCCTGTGGCTGATGGGTGCCAAGTCCAAATGGCTGGCTGAGGATGTGCCTGCAGCCAGAAGTATCCTGGCTCTGGCCTTTCAGGTGATGATACACTCATACAAACTGCAGCTTGTTCATGTATTGACCCAGTTAGTCTGTTAATAACTCCCTCTCTCTCTTTGCTGTTTCTTGTTTTCTAGGCTAATCCAAACAGTGAAGAGATCTGGCTGGCTGCTGTGAAACTGGAGTCCGAGAATAATGAGTATGAAAGAGCTCGTCGACTGCTGGCCAAGGCCCGCAGCAGTGCCCCAACAGCCAGGGTGAGTGAGTGAGTGAGTGAGTGTGTGTGTGTAGGGATGGGTATCATTAAGATTATAAAGAGACTTCTTCTTTTCTCCGTTACTACTGCTTTTTTACTAGGAGAAAGAATTAAACAAAACAAGTAAAGAAGAAATGTTTTTTTATTTCTCATTATTGACATAAACGAGAACTGAAACAGTGATATTTTAAAGCAGTTGTTTTGAGGTTTAATGGTAATAAAATAAAACTGTTTTGGACAACACACTATCATTGACAGTGACTCTTCTGCTAAAAGAAAAGAAAAAAGAATACCAAACTGTAATCAATTACTCGATCAATAGATTAATTAAGGGGGTGGAGTGGCTCAGTAGTGGCTCAGTGGTTAAGACCCTACCTTGTGTACCAAAGACATCATGGTCGCAAGTTCGATTCCACCCCTGGCTAATTGTACTTGATTCCATTGTAAGTCGCTTTGGATAAAAGCGTCTGCTAAATGACATGTAATGTAAATTAATGACATATTTCCTGAATAACAGTTTTAATGTTGCAACCATTTCAGGCAGTATTCATAAACAGCTAGATAACCTTTTAACTAACTAAAAGCTACCATTAATTCATGATGACATAATTTAAGTGACTCATCGTGGGTTCCTGCTAGCATAACATGCCGGAGGTGGAGGGGGACGCAGGAGACGTGCTTCGAGCTGAGCTAAGCTTTAGTTAAGTGTTTAAGTGTTTAGTGAGCAAAACTCCTGTTACATTTGAGGTAACGACTGATGTTTATGTGAATCCTGTTGACATATAATCAGACTTTGGAATGTTTAGCTCTTTTCCAAATATACCATTAGCAGCACCGTTAACATCAGCACTTATCGATAATACAGTACTTGTGTGGGAGAGGGGAGAAAAAGAGAGATTTCCATTTTGTAGAATAGACAAAAGAAGTAAAATGAGTACCGTTTTCTGAAAGTCCAACTTTTCTTGGCTTGTTTATTTGAGGGAGCTTTATTTGGCCATGCTTTTGAGCGGTTTTGTCCTCCAGCTCATCAATCTTCTTTCCCACTAGTAAAAAACTAAAATATTAACCTTTTTCTCCAGTGTGAATGGATTCATTCTTCACTCACTCCTGGAGTGAATGACTGCATAGACAAAGGTTTTTGTTGGCTTTGGTTCTGCTTGGACCGGCTCTTTTATTTCTCTGGTACTTTTTTGGAAGTCTAGTTGTTGGTACTGTACTTTTTCTGGAATGAAGTTGTGACACACTGTTCAAGGAACGATCTGAACTGTTGAGTTGCCTCTGCACTTTTAACAATGGAGGCTTCAATTGAAATGCTGTTGATGCAGTAGATCAATCAGCAGCACAAGCACCAACCTCTCGTCATGTTGTGCAGATGCTCAGCACAGGAGCTAGACCGTACACATGAACACAAGTTTAGGTAAAAATGACGGGAATATTTTTATTGCATATATACTGAAACACAACAGTCAATAAGGCCTGAGTCAACTAACAAGGCCTTTAGTGTTGGACAGAATTCCCTCAACAATAAGAAATACCACATCATCTTCACTGAGGAACGTGTGCAGTGTGAAAGGGATAAAAGTTGTACCATAGTAACAGTGTTACTGGTCTCCATGGTGCTTTTCTTTATGTCCTTTATTTCCACCCCTCTTGTTCTTCACAACGTTTGAGTCAGAAAAAGCTGAAATTGCTAGAAAAACACTAGAAAGGTGCACTTTGCCTTTTTAGCAGATGTGTCCGTATACAGTATCTCTCAACTTTGGTGTAAAATAGGTGTGACTGTCCTCCCCTGACCCTCTGTACCGGAACAGTTGTTTTTCTTTGAGCAGTGCTGCCATAAATGCAGCACTGACCCACAGGGTTTATCAGGTTATATTTTCCGCTTCAGTGCATCATACAGAGGTAGTTTGTTCTCAGGTTCAGGCTTGCCAGCTTTCTGCATTTCCAGACTAACACAGACGGCTGTCGGGCGACCCGGCTGCTCTCCAGTAGCTGCCTGCGCTGTATTGACTGAGAAAGCCTGTTTACTGTTTACAGAAGACAATTGTGTGGTATCATTGAAGCAGTTACACATTTAAGCTTTGTTTAAGAAGCCAGTTGAAAGCTAAAATTGTGTTAGCATTGCACACATTTGGCTGCAATAACATGTATTAAAATGATTTCCATATTATATACAGTATATTAGTTAATTTTGTATGCATACACACACTGGAAAGCACTGGCGTCTGAGAACATGAATCTATGGTTTGGTTTTCTTACTTCAGATTACATTTTATATTTGATTATAAACATCAATATTATGTTTGAAGCACAATTACAAACTAAAATGTTTTAAAAGCAGAGGAAAAAACGTTTGTTTAAGAATCACTGGACAAGGTCAGCAATTGTATTTCCTGTCTAAACAGCTTGTTTGTGTTTTGTTGTTGTTTTTTTTTAAATCTACCCAGGTATTTATGAAATCTGTCAAGTTGGAGTGGGTGTTGGGAAACATAGAAGCTGCTCAGGAGCTGTGCACTGAGGCGCTGAAACACTACGAGGACTTCCCTAAACTGTGGATGATGAGAGGCCAGATTGAGGAGCAGTGTGAAAACATGGACAAAGCCAGAGAGGCTTACAACCAAGGGGTGAGGAGTGGGAGATGTCTTTGGGTCAGGGGTTTGTGCTGGTGTTATATGAACTGTAAAGGGACTAATGGAATTCAGCTTCTGAGAACATTTGTATGCCTCTGTGTCAAAGAAAAAGAAATCTGTCCTGTTCTTTTGAACACTGACTCACAAACACATTTTCCTTGTCACCACAATATCTCACTGACGGTGCCAAGGAACCCTTTCAAGTGTGGGGAAAACATTCATTGGACTCCTAAGATTGTCAAATTCACTGTGAACAACCTTTTTTGCCTTGTTAATTAGAGATAGTCATGACTAAAGACACAAAGCAAATCTTTCTACTACAGTAACTTACTCATTTGTGGTGCAGCCGTTATCACAGCAACAGCAAGTATTTAGTGGATGTTAACTGCGTGTGTGTTTGTAGAAGTGATGACATTTATGCAGTTTCTTAAACGCATCCTGATCTGTAGATCTCACAGAAGTGATGACATTTACCGGAGTCTCTGAATGCAACTTGTGTGAGCTGCTCACTGCATTACTTTCACTAGCTCTCATGTGCTGGAGTTGAAATGTTTTGAATATTCTAACGGTAATATCATCAAATTTTCATTGATAGAAAATAAATCATGTCGTATTTGGCACACTTTATCCTTTAGCTGTAGATTTCCCTGACCAAGGTTTCATTACATTACATTACATTACATTACATTACAAGACTAAAACTGCGTTTGTTTGTTTGTTACTGAAGTTGTTATTTCTTCAATAAAAAAAGGGGATTGTGTCTTTTCCTCTTGCTTCAGTTGAAAAAGTGTCCCCACTCGGTGGCGCTGTGGTTGTTGCTGTCTCATCTTGAAGAGAGAGTGGGACAGCTGACTCGAGCCAGAGCCATTCTGGAGAAGGCACGACTCAAGAACCCGCAGAGCCCAGAGCTGTGGTGAGAATTCAACAACTGACAAAAGAAATTGTGACAAGCCAATAAGTCCACAGACTGGATGCTGCTTGAAGTGTAGACAGTGTATTAAGCATATTTGTGTAAATGTAAGAAAACATTTCCACATGCACAGCTGCTGAATGTTTTATTAAGTTGTTTATAGGTAAAGAGTTAAAATGTTCATTTAATCTTAGAAAAAAACACTTTCCTTTAAGCCATGACCAGCAGAAAACATCACGTAGCAGTGAAAACGTGACTGAAGAGGATGTGTGTGTGGTTATTGTGAACAGGCTGGAGTCAGTCAGACTGGAGTTCAGGGCTGGACTGAAAAACATTTCCAACACGCTGATGGCCAAAGCTCTGCAGGAGTGCCCCAATTCAGGTCAGACCATATTGTTGCTGTTTCTTTATTACCGTACATTTTCCTTTTGATTTGTTTTCATGAATGAATGAATGAAAGGGCTGTAATCTCAGATTCTCCTCCTACACAGGTATCCTGTGGGCTGAGGCTGTGTTTTTGGAGGCCAGACCTCAAAGGAAGACTAAGAGTGTGGACGCTTTGAAGAAGTGTGAACACGACCCCCACGTCTTGCTTGCTGTAGCAAAGTATGACTGCGTCCTTTCACTCTATTACAATGCTGGTCGAGATGCAGATAACAGGAATTTAACACAGTTCTGTCCCACAAGAATCGGAATCTTTGGCGCAGATTTAGTAGTAGTAGTAGTAGTAGATCCAGTCTTCTTTAATTTGGCTTTTCCCTTAAGGAGTCGCCACAGGACATCAACTCCTCCATCTTGTGTCTCCGTCTATTACACTATCTGTCCTTGTGTCCTCCTTCACAACATCCATGAACCTTCTGTGTGGTCTTCCTCTTTTCCTCTTGTCCGGCAGCTTCATCTTCAACACACTTTGTCCAATATCATCACTATCCCTCACTGCATCGGCCAAACCATCTCAACCTTGACTCTCTTACTTTACCTGAGCTGTCCCTCAAACTATGCTCATTTCTAATCCTGTCCATCCTGGCCACTCCCACTGAAAATCTGTCTCCAGGCCACACATCACAGCAGGTCTCACTACAAACTCCCTGATAAAAGCTCACCTGAAGTCTGGGCCACCATTCTCCATTTTGTTTATCTGCTTCCCCATAATCTTAATAATATCCTGTGGTGTGTGTGTGTGTGATATGCTGTTATTTTCAAATCTTGTTGCTTGTTCCCTGTGCTTATTGTGCACATTTCAAGATGGCAATACTTTGGGAAGACTAACTTGACTTGTGCTCACGTTTCAGGCTGTTTTGGAGCGAGCGCAAGATCACTAAAGCCAGAGAGTGGTTCCTTAGGACAGTGAAGATCGACCCAGACCTGGGAGATGCTTGGGCTCTCTTCTACAAGTTTGAGCTGCAACACGGCACAGAGGTAACAATCTCCTCTTCTCTGTCTGTGAGACCTGTGTGTTGACAATGCAGCTAAATATCACACAGTAGAGACCATATCTTAAGGTCAACAATAGTCACATACATTTAATACATTTAAGTTGATTAAAAAAAACTAGATTTCTCCTCTAGACCTTTTTCTTTTGGGGAACTCTGACCTGTGACAGGAGATTTTATTGATGACAGATCGATGCAGAGAAACAATGTTCTGTTGCCTATAACACTTTTTTGTAACATTTGTTTTTTATTATTATAATAAGTTTGGTGCTGCAACGAACAACTTTTTTTTAGTATCCATTCATCTGTCTATTATTTTGTCAATAATTAGATTCATTCTGTTCATAACGTGTCAGGAAATAATGAAAAAGCTTTTGATGTGTGAATAAAACAAAGATATTTACTTTACTATCATCAGAGATGCAAAGGAAACAGAAAACAAACAATCATTTAGTTCCTGCAGTTTAAATGAAGATGCAACATATTTGCTGTGTTGCACAAATTGCATTGCAGTGTAACAGTAAGTGAATGTAAAATGTGTACAACAGCGACCTTCAGTGTTTAAAACAGCTCGTCTTGAGCTTCATCTCCACTTTCAGCCATCAGTGTATTTTTGAGAGGAGTTCTGAGGCTTTTTTAGGTTCAGTATTTGAGATGCTCAGCAACTCGCTGCTCTCTGCTTGCTCTGTCTGTGTTGAACTGCTATGATCTATATAAATATGTATATAGAAGTCAGTGTTTGTTAATCTATGGTAAATGGTCTGTATACTTAACTTCTTTCACTTTTCACTAGGGCTGCAGCTCACTATTACTTTCAGATTAAGGTTTCAGATTACTTTCGATTAATCTGCTGATTATTTTCCAATATTTTTATATTATCAATCGAATGGTGGCTTGGTCCACAAAAGTGAAGAGTGTTTCCCAAACGTCCAAATGATTATGTTCTAAAATATCTTCTTTTGTCCACAAACAAAAATGATTCACTTTTAATTTGTTTGTCATTTGGAGCAAAGAAACCAGAGAATATTCCTATTTAAGAAGCTCAACAATCTGAAAACTGATTATTATTCTATAATCCAAATAGTTACAGGTTCATTTTGTAATTGATTAATAATGGATTAGTTGTTATTAGTAACCCTAATGACCACTCAAAGCTGTTTTGGGATTACGTGTCTTTCCTAAGGACACATCAGCACGTAGACTAGCAAAGCCACGGATCAGATCCACAACCTTTCAGTTGTAAGACGACCAGCTCTACCACTGATCCACCGCTGAATGTTTAGGATTTAGTTCATTGTCGAATGGAGTGGGGATTGTTTGCATGATGATAGCAGTGAAGATGCACAGCCCTACAACATCTTTGGTAGAGATACATGATGCTCTGTGATAACTGTGTGTCGTGTGTCACCCTTGTTTTGCGCAGGAACAGCAGGAAGAAGTGCGGAAGCGCTGTGAGAATGCCGAGCCCCGCCACGGTGAGCTGTGGTGTGCCGAGTCCAAGCACGTCCTGAACTGGCAGAAGAAGACGGGAGAGATCTTAGCGCTGGTCGCCAGCAAGATCAAGAACACGTTCTGAAACGGAGGAAACGCCGATGTAAAGGACCACAAACACTGGCAGGACTCTGGCCGTCACCAGGGGACGCAGGGAAGCGGCTACTGACCTCCTTCCTCCCTTTAGCCTCCATGTTGACTCTTTTACCTTCGTCAAACACAGTTGCTTCACTTTATCAACAATATTGATCTCATGCCAAAGTGAAACCAAATCTATAATCAAGAAACTGACACGCAGGGATTTCCATGCTCGTTGTACCGATCTTATCATAGACGGCACCAGAAATGATTCAAATGTGTCGTAGCAAAGGGGTTTAGAAATGTATGTATGTATGTATATATACATATATATATATATGTATATATACATACATATATACATTTTATCAGCTGATATCTCCCAGAATGACATTTTAATAACGTTTTGTGATTCATGTAGGGCAGATGATCCACTGTGGCGCCCCCTAAAGTGAGAAGCTGAAAGAAGAAGAACACAGATATTGTTACTTTACTCAAACATTCTCATCATTTAAAAAAAAAAAAGGCTAAAAGGTTCAAATTTGAATGTTTTTGCCAACAAAATTGTGATAGAATTACGATTACTCAAAATAATGTGATGTGTAAAGAGCTGAAAAATGAAAGTTTTAGTTTGTCCGTTGTGGGCTACAGTAAAACAGCTGACTGAATATAAAAGGCTGGTTTTGTGGTCATGAAAAACACTTCATACTATCAGGTGATTGTACTCTTATTTAAAAAATAACAATTTTACAGCCTTCAACAGAGCGTTTGATGAATGTGTTTTTTTGAGTCACTGATTGTTTGACGATGGTAAAAGAATAAAGAGCAGAAAGGAAAAGGAAAACTTTATTGCACTCGGACGGAATGTAACATTTTCTGTGACGTGGTTTACACACAAACTCTGTCCAGAGACGACGTTTGATTTGCTTCATGTTGTAACGATCTGCTAAATCTTTTTTAGTGTGTTTGAAATGTTTTCTTTGTTTTAGTACCATGCAGGAAGGGATCCAATGAATAAATCACTTTTTCAACAGTCCCAGTTCCTCTCACATGGATCAGAATTTATTAAAGACAACATGGTGAAAGGTTGTGGGTTTGATTCCCGGCTCTGCTAGTCCTAACGCCGATGTGTCCTTGGGCAACACACTCAAGTGTGGTTCAGATTCTCTCCTGAAAGCCTTTGCTTGGAAACAATGAGGTTCCTGAAATACTCAACCAGTGTTTTTGTTTCTTTGGCTCCTCCCTCTTTAAGAGCCTCGGCTGATCATCCCCATATTTGGGGAGATTTTTGCACCTTCCTTTTTTTTCTTCATTAATTTAGCCAAGAAAATCCCTTTGAGATACAAGATCTCTTCTCCCAGGGAGTCCTGGTCAACAGTACAAATACTTACAGAAATGAGATCATTTCAGATGTAAAACAGAATATAAACGTTAACAGCAGGTAATGAAAGAGAGATATAATAATTCAGCTTCAACATCCTGAAGTGGAACCCCTCAGAAAGGTTCTGTTGTTTCATGACTGTCCATAAATGTGGTCAAATTCTGTTCTGCATCTCATTCCATGTCCATGTTCATGGAGAAACTATAAAAGAGTGGTAGAGCTGATGTGATATAAGATGCTAGAAACATACAGTAGAAGGTAGTTCACCTAACAAGGCCTTGATAGAAAAAAGCAGCATATGCATTTAAGAGACAACCAAAGTATTTGCAGCCTGATGAGATGGAAGCTGCATGCATGTAAATCACATCCCATAATCTAACACAGATAACAATGAAAACACTTCCTGACACAACCCACTGAGGCCGAGTGTCCACCGAGTGTCCACCGAGTGTCCACTGTGAACATGATCTATGTCCAGCTTCTCTGGATTAGAATGGAAAGTACTCACTGAGGTGTCAAAACAATGACGTGTGAGAGATTAATGTCACACTGAATATAAAGTAGTGACTATTTTCAACTGGGAAATGAATCATTTCCTATGAAGATGTTTGGTTGATGGTTTAAAACCTCATGTTATGCATGTTATTTAATATATAATATATACACATAAAGCTTAACGAAGAGGTTAGAGGACATTCTAGGACAGGGTTTTTTTTTGGGGGGGGGGACCCAAACATTATCGCCAGTGACCCATCTGTGGGTCCCGACCCAGTCTTTGGAAACCACTGATATAATGTGTAACAAGTAACAATTATTTTCATTATTGATGAATCTGTTGATTATTTTCTCGATGAGTTGTTTGGTCCAGAAAATGTTTAAAAAAAATATTTAGATTTATTTCTTTGTTGTTTGGAGCAAAAAATATTTAAATGAAAGAAATCCAAATCTAAAAAACAATAATAAGAAGAAGAATAAATCAAAAAGCTTGTTTTAATGAAACACTCACATTGTTGAATACTCGACTAGTGGAAGTAAAACAACAAAACAACCTCCCACGTCGCTGATCCTCCGTGTGTCGCATCTTCTTCTCTGAAATCGAAAGAGAACGAGGCGAGTGATTGATGACACGTGACACTTTTCCTCCTCAGACTTGATCAGACTGGAGTTCTGGTGAAATCCAAAGCGCGGCGTCAGCGCTCCATGACGCGGGGAAGGAAACCGGAGCGCGCAGTTGTTGATGTTGGAGAAAGCACGCGGCGATTTATCGGAAGCTCGTCCACAGCCACAGTGTTAACTTGTCCCGCAGAGGAAGACTGAGGAGGATGAGGAGGACGATGATGATGATGATGATGACACAGGGTTGGAGACAATGAGATGGACACAGACAGAGATGACATGGCTTTATTCCTCTGAGGGTCCCGCAGCAGAACATGATAAATGGTGAGTGAGATTTGAACATTATATTATTATTATTGTTGTTATTAGTGTTATTATTATTATTATCATTATTATTATTGTCATTATTATTATTATTATTGTTATTATTATTGTTGTTATTAGTGTTATTATTATTATTATTGTTATTATTATTATTATTATTATCATTATTATTATTGTTATTATTATTATTATTATTGTTGTTATTAGTGTTATTATTATTATCATCATCACGCTGTAAACTCCAAAACAGATGCCGTCACTGCGTATTCACTGTATTTACACGACACAAGCAGCACCCAGTCCACACAGGTGCGTTTTGTAGCAAAGGGTGTGGCCTTAAAGCCTGGGTATGTTATTGATTATTGGTTATTGATTTTATTAAAGGTCTAATATATAATATATAATATATATTACCTGAGCTAATCACTGGCTCTGTGTGAACATTACTGCATGACACTGACTTTGATGATTCAATAAAATAATCATCTTGTGTTTACACACACACACACACACACACACACACACAATAGCAATACTTTAAATAACTAAGTAATATTAACTGTTGGCTAAAGTAGTAAGTGTTTGAATTGAATATCTAATATCTGATTGTGTGACGCAGTGAACTGTCAGTTGTGTTATTGTGTGTGTGTGTGGACGTTGTTGGACGTTGTGTCTCTTGCAGTGTGTGAGCGGTCGTCTCCTCCGCAGTGTCCTGGTGCTTCTCATGTTGACTGACAGCTGCGCTAAACGCGGATGCAACTACAAGGAAATACTGGACTCGTACAGCGCTGTCATCTTTGTTCAGCTGCACAATCTGGTATGAAGACAAGTGTCACGTGACCCCCAGGGGCACTGCAACATGGTGCTCCAAAGTGGGCGATTGCCTCGCGGGGCCCCCTGTCTGAGAAACAAATGAACTGCATTTTTCTTCTAGATCACGTTTGTTGTGTCAAAGCTCAATTTAGCCGTAGAAGACAGTTAAAACTGAACATGGCTACATTTGTACGTTAGGACACTTTCTCCGCTCATGCACGAGACGATGTCATGTAGTGTGTGGACGTAGTCTGGAACGCCCACTGTCCAGCACCATGGAAACAAGTCCAGGTGAATCCACAATGGTGGAAATGGGGTTTTGTGAATGTTGGTGAATCAATGACGTTTGGAGTTTACGTGGATGGTTCTCCGGGTTCTCGTGTTTCCTCCCGCAGTCCAAGAACATGCCGAGGTTCAACCGTTCACCAATGTGAGGGTGAATGTGAGGGTGAATGGTTGTCAGCTGTGATTGCTTCCAGCAGCCCGGAGGATAAAGTGTTTAGACTACAGCTGTGTCTCAATCCAGACTCTGGATCCTCCCAAATGTGGATTTACTGTCACAATGTGTCACAGACCGTGACAAGGGCTGTCCCCCTTGACACATGATTAAGTTTGAACAGGTTTAATTGACCTGGTTAAGTTTGACCAGGTTTAATTGACCTGGTTAAGTTTGACCAGGTTTATTTGACCTGGTTAAGTTTGACCTGGTTTAAATGACCTGGTTAAGTTTGAACAGGTTTAATTGACCGTGTTAAGTTTGACCAGGTTTATTTGACCTGGTTAATGTTGACCAGGTTTAATTGACCTGGTTAAGGGTTTTGTTTGACCTTTTTGAGGTTTTGACAGGTTTTATTTGACCTGGTTAAGTTTGATCAGGTTTAATTGACCTTGTTAAGTTTGAACAGGTTTATTTGACCTGGTTAAGTTTGAACAGGTTTAAATTGACCAGGTTACGTTTGAACAGGTTTAATTGACCTGGTTTAGTTTGACCTGTTAAGTTTGAACAGGTTTATTTGACCTGGTTAAGTTTGATCAGGTTTATTTGACCTGGTTAAGTTTGACCAGGTTTAATTGACCTGTTGTTTGAACAGGTTTTTGACCTGGGAGTTTGAACGGTTTAATTGATGGTTTAATTGACCTGGTTAAGTTTGGTTTAATTGACCTGGTTAGGTTTGACCAGGTTTAATTGACCTGGTTAAGTTTGAAGAGGTTTAATTGACCTGGTTAAGTTTGACCAGGTTTATTAGACCTGGTTTATTTGACCTGGTTAGGTTTGATCTGGTTTATTTGACCTGGTTAAGTTTGACCAGGTTTATTTGACCACGTTAAGTTTGAACAGGTTTAATTGACCGTGTTAAGTTTGAACAGGTTTATTTGATCTGGTTAAGTTTAACCAGGTTTATTTGAGCTGGTTAAGTTTGAACAGGTTTAATTGACCTGGTTAAGTTTGAACAGATTTAACACAGGTTTATCAAACCTGTGTTTGTTCTACTACTTCATGTCCAAAATGACCTGCTGTGAATAATGAATAATAATTGGTTGACTAGTTGACTCATGATGTCGTTAAACTACTGATGATGAAAAAGTATTTTATTTTTTACAAACTGTTGTTGAAATCATAAATCTGTGAGAGGTTATGTTTGTAAATCATATTCCAGGTTAGTAACATTTAAAGGAAATGATTGTACTTGTCTCTCAGTCTGAGATGTGAGACTCATCTGTTTCTTCCTTTATTACATCAAATATATAACAATAATAATAATAATAATAATAATAATAACAATAACAATAATAATAATAATAATAATAATAATAATAATAATAATAATAATAATAACAGCTGGAGTCTCCATCAAACGTGATAATTAGAAAACTAAAAATAATATTAGTTCTAGGACAATGTTGAAAAATGAAATCTATCTGATGTAGATTCAGATATCTGATTTTCACGGTGTGTCAGGACTTAAATCAGCTGTAGAGGGCAGCGTTGAGCCTTGTGGTGACTTCCTTCTTCTCCTGAGTGAGCACTTGGGATCCAAACCCTGGACTGAGACACAACTAATGAATGAATGAATGAACCAGGAAATGGCAAAACAATGAAATCACCACCATGTTATTATTTATTGATGGAAAAGGTGAAAAGGTTAGCGTCAGAAACTATGTTTGTAATGAAAAGTCTCAGTGAATGAACTCTTGTAACTGTTACGTCACATGTCATTTAACACACACTTCTTATCTAAAGTGAACTGAGTACAGTCAGCCAGGGGTGGAGTTGAACTTGCGACCATGATGTCTTTTGCACACAGGCTACTGGTCTTAACCACTGAGCCACTCCACCTCCTGTTGTCAGTTGTATTTAATGATATAACTAGTTGTTAGCATTTAGTCTTCAGTATCTTCTGCAGGAATCGCTAGTGTACTCTGTAGATTCATGCTGCATTCCATTTGTAATCGGAATTTCCGAGGTCAGGTTGAGTGCTGTACAAATACAATTGAACATGATAACCATAGGAGATGAAAGCCTGCCCCCCAGTGGTCACTGTTCTTCTGTTTTGTTAATAAATCATTTTCTGTGATTCTTTCTTTCAGAATTTGACAGATTCAGTGAAGTCGTCCACAGACAGAGACCTGTGTCCCTCAGGAAAGGTGAATATGTCTGTGCTGTCTGTGCTGTAAAGTGATGAAACTGATCTCTTCTGTGTGTGTTTGTCATGATTAAACACACACACACACACACACACACACACACACAGACAGACAGGCAGACACAGAGAGAGAGACAGACAGACACATAGAGTCAGACACAGACAGAGAGACAGAGAGAGAGAGACAGACAGACAAACAGAGAGAGAGGAAGACAGGCAGGCGACAGATGACAGACACAGACAGAGAGACAGACACAGAGAGAGACAGACAGACAGACAGAGAGACAGAAACATAGAGAGCCAGGCACAGAAGAGGACAGACACATAGAGTCAGACACAGATGGAGAGACAGACACATAGAGTCAGACACAGACAGAGAGACAGAGAGAGACAGACAGGCAGGCAGACATACAGAGAGACAGACACAGACAGAGAGAGAGAGAGAGAGACAGACAGGCAGACATACAGAGAGACAGACACAGACAGAGACAGACACATAGAGAGCCAGACACAGAGAAGAGACAGACAGACAGAGAGACACACACACAGACAGAGACACAGAGACAGAGACAGACAGAGAGAGACACACAGACAGACAGAGAGAGAGACACACAGACAGAGACACAGAGAGAGACAGACAGACAGACAGAGAGAGAGAGACACACAGACAGAGAGACGGACACAGAGACAGACAGAGAGACGTTACATAGTCTCTATAAAGGTGCAGTGCAACATTTGAAAGTCCAGTTGGTTGAGTCAGTCAGTCGAGCTTGTGTCTCATAAGAGTTCACTGAACTGCCCCTTAGAGGCAAACAAAAGCCCCAAAAAACATCTTTAAAAGTCTGAAGTTCATGTGATCATGGAGTGACATTAGTGACTGAGTGAGATGCTGAACGAGTCGGCTTGTGATGTCATTTGTCACGTTGTCCACGGCAGGCTCGTCGCATCCTGCTCTCCATCTATGCTCTGACGCAGCAGGTCAGGTGTCAGCGCGGCGCTCAGCAGCAGCAGCAGCGGCGGCAGCAGCGGCAGCAGCAGCAGCAGCAGCAGCAGCAGCAGCAGCAGCAGCAGCAGCAGCAGCACAGTGACGTGGAGGAGCCAGTGGAGAGCATGGAGCAGCTCATCGTTCACCACTGCAGCCCTGCTCATCTGGTGACCACTGCAGACACTCACACGTTCTCACGTTCACACATCAGCACAAACACGTCATCGTTGTTTCACTGGTACAATTAACATTTAGACAATTAAAGACAATTAAAGACAATTAAAGCAGCAAGTGTGATAAACAGCTCAACTAACACATGTTACATGCATCTGGGAATCATAGCTATGTTCTTTATAATATACTGTATATGTCACAAATGTACACACGTACAAATAATATATATGTGTATGTTTTCTACTTTCCCACCAACTACTGTATACTCTATACTCTATACTGTATACTACTGTAGTTCATGTTTTTATACGTGGTGAAATGTAAGAAAACAGAATAATGTGGTCGTGTGTTTTCAGGGGAAGAGAGTGTCGTGTTCATCCGTCAAGAAAATACGAGGAAAGAAGCGAAAGAGGAAGAGGATCATCAAAGTCATCGAAGCACTGATCACGTGTTGGCAGAAACTTCAGAGTGTCTTCGCTCAGTCGACGTAGCTCACGTCGTCTTCCTGTAACCATGGCAACACACGACCTGAGGTCTTTGTCCAGGGTTCTTTTAAATGTTCATCCTCAAAGAGTTCCTTGTTATGCCTTGTCAACCACAGATAAGCTGAAAATACCCACAATGCATTGAACTAATCTCAGAAATGTCCAAGTTAACAACGTGTGTGTGTGTGTGTGTGTGTGTGTGTGTGTTGTTTCATGTGTAATAAAAATGTATGTCACATATAATATTGTTGTAAGTATTATTTTAGATTTATGGTACATTTACTTCCTCACAGAGGTTAGCGATGTCTTCCTCCAACCTGAAGACAGCGGGACACTCACGGGGCACTGAGTGCAGTGCATGCTGGGAGTTGTTGTCTTTGTGCCTTTGTCATCCAAAAAGGCACTGACTTCAAATATTATTTCACATTTCTACGACATCGATGAGCCAGTTTTAATCTTTATAACTGTGAAATATCCCTTTAAATGAACTAGAAAACAGAAATACACTGTTTTTGTCACCATAGATGAAAAAAACTGTTTTTTGGTCAAAAGACCTTTTTTCCGAGGAACGAAAGGGAAGTCAGGTGACCCAAAAGTAAAAGCAAATATTTCAAAATAAAAGCCAAGAGGACGGTAGAGAAACAATAATATCCGATCTGTCTAATGGGCTATTATTTTTATTTACTTTTATTATCATAATCAGAGGATATTGCGTCACCTAAATCATTAACCGTGATAAATAATTCTGTGCAGCAACAATAATTTATTCATGTGGAAATATTTCAGCTTCCAAACACGTGGTGACACTTTTGAAGGTGTGTAACAATTTAAAGTGACTTTAGGTTTGAAACGACAAACTGTAAATTCATCATTTCACCTCTATTCGCTCTTCACGTGCACACCAGACAGTGTGAGTGGACACACCCAGTGTGGTGACGCGTCAGAGTCAATGGGATAATACATTTTTCATGGATTTGACGCCCCCTGCTGGTTCTAAATGCACATGACTGCACATGTTTAGACTGAGAACTGATATCATTTGCTTTATTTGTCTAACTGAATGTAAATAGGGTTTATAAATATAAACTTGCCTCCCACGACTTTCACTTATTTATATTAAAAAAACAACAGTTTCTTCCCCAGCAACTAAATATCAGGTCATGACGTCTTTATCAGGCCGGACCTGATTTTTATAAATATATAATACATGATTTAGTCAATATATTGTTTAAAAAAAACTATATATATATTAACAATGAGCCGCTGACTTGCTCGTGTCTTAAAACGTCTTCAGTCAGAGACACAACGCACATTCATTTATGAGACGTGGACAATAAAACGTCTCATATCAGTACCGTTAATAATGATTATGAATGATTTTAATTTGAAGAATTTCTGTACAGACTCGGTTTGATTTTTCAAACCGAGTCTGAAAATTATCAATTCTTTGAATCGGTTCATAGATTTTCAGAATAAAAGCTCTGGGGGAATCTGTTCATAGATTTTCAGAATAAAAGCTCTGGGAGAATCTGTTCATAGATTTTCAGAATAAAAGCTCTGGGGGAATCCGTTCATAGATTTTCAGAATAAAAGCTCTGGGGGAATCCGTTCATAGATTTTCAGAATAAAAGCTCTGGGGGAAATGCTGCTTGTGTCGACAGCAGTAAATAAAAAAGCATTTAACGCACATGTGATGTCAATGTGATTTATTATAGATATTTTTCTCCTCAAGCTCATGGAGCCTGTAATAAAAAGCATTTATCCAAGAAAACAGTTTATGAATAAATAGAAAAAATATATATATTAACATTCACCAGACCACATTCCCTGTTATACCCACACATTCATTGGTGTGTAACTTCATTAGAAATCCACAGTGAAAACCACAAAGTGACAGTGTCGTGACAAAACAACAAAGTGTGTGATAATCCATCATTAATAATAAAGAGTGACGTTAGTTTCACTCACTTTAACTCTTTGTTCGCCAGTTGCTGGAGGGTTGTATTTACTCTTCCATTACATTCGTGATGAAATAAATGAAGTCAGTGTCGTTCACATTCCACATGCAGATATCCGTGTGTAGATGAGGCTCTGTGTGACTCCTCCCTCTCTCTGAAAACATTCATGTTCTTCTCAAAAGGCACACAGGTTCTGAGTCAGCTGTGACATGAGACTCTATCAATGATTGCTGACACTGTACCTTTAAGTCACTAAAACCTGTTTCTCATTGTGAAGTATATGGCTCTGTCTGTCTGTCTGTCTGTCTGTCTGTTTGCGTGTTCCACACTTGCCAACATGACCAACAGAGGCCGCCAGAGGCTCGCTGCGTGAACGGGGTGAAGTCTGCCATGTTCTCAGAGTGGTGAAGGTGGTGGTTCTTGGACACAGTCAGCTCTGACACAAACACCTGAATTATCCCTTTAAAAAGTCACGTATGAACGTTCCAACACAACTCAAACAAACCAGTGCAACAAAGCAACACATGACAAGAGTGAAAAGGTGCTCTTAAACTTCCCTGTACTGAGTTCCCTTAAGAACTAAATCTTTACTTAACAAACTCCTAATAAAGTTCCTGTTCAGCAGATGGACGAAACACACACACACACGCGCGCACGCACACACACACCTGCCTTGCATGCCTTACACACACTTACTTCTGCCTGCACGCACACACACGCCTCAGCCTAACCTTAAAACATATCTTCACCTTAAAAAGTAGTCATTTACATTGTGGGGACTTTGGTTTTTGTCCCCACAAGGAAGACAAGTCCCCATGATGTGACTGTGTAAACAGTCTTAGGTCTCCACAACATTAGTAATACCCACACACGCACACACACACACACACACACACACACAGAGTCTGTGTTGACCTCACAGGATTTCTGCCTCGTCTTCATCATCCTCAGAGCCTGACGGTCCCTGGCGAACTTCTTCATACCACTTGTTGGTCAGGGTTTTCATCTGGATCCGGCCGTGCAGCAGGTCCTGTCACACACACACACACACACACAAAGAGTGATGCTGCTAGTTAGCCTTTGTGTTGTACTTTTATTAATTGTCTCTATTTGTCACTAATGGATCAAAACTAGTGCTGTCAAACGATTCAAATATTTAATCACGATTAATCGCATTAATGTCATAGTTCACTCACAATGAATCGCACATTGTGTCTTGATTTCTTTTTGTCCTGTTGTTTTATCTCCTTCTAAAGTGGATGTGCTTACTTTTTGAGACAATCTCTCTGTCACCTGCATATTGTGAGTTATTCCTCTTATTGTGAGTGCGGCTTACCACTCAAACAAGTGTGTGCAGCGTGCCTGTTGTGTTGTTAGTGTGTTAGTGTGTTGTAGCATCAGCATGTGAAAAACACCACAAAGTTAAAACGTGTTAAAAACGCGTTTAACTGGAAACACAATCAATCTTGACAATTCCCATTGTGTTACTTTGTTAATCTACATCAATGAAACATGTTTAAAGAATCAGGAGAGATTGTTTCTCTGGGTCTCACCTCCTGGGTTAGCCTTCGAGTGAAGAAAGGGTTCAGGTACTTAGCATCGAGCCACATGAAACCCTTTAGATCTTGTCTCTGGAAGATCTGAGCCTCGTATTCCTCCTCGGTCAGTTCTGATAGATGCTCCGACTCAATGGTATTACCCTGGAGAGACCAGAGGACGGGACAGGAGAGGAAGATCAACATCTCATGACGAGTCAAGTGACAGGGCCCTCAGGAAGGACGGGAGGGAGGGAGGGAGG